>NW_026059414.1:39250-68558 GCF_023721935.1 Panthera uncia
TCACTGCCTGGTAGCTTTAGGTACAAAATATGTTCTCTGAGAAATTTACTGTTGGGTCTATAGAGGCTGCTACAAGGTGTAAATTAGGTGTAAATTAACCTCCAACATCTGAGAATTGGGAGATTTCACAGAATTCTTTCCTGGAGAAGCTAGAAGGAGTAGCCACAGCAAGACCCCATGTTCTCCCAGTGACAGTCGCCTGAACCAGAGAAGAAGCTGCCTTCTTAAGAGGACAGTAGCTGACACATCCAAGAAGGGATTAATATCCCAAATATATAAAGAACTTGCACAAATGGATACACACACACACACACACACACACACACACACACACACACCTTTAAAAATGGACGGAGGACTCAAATAGACATTTTTCCAAAGACGACATCCAGATGGCCAATGGACACATGAAAAGATGCTCAACATCAATCATCATCAAGGAAATGCAAAACCACAATGAGGTAGCACCTCACACCTGCCAGAACGGCTAGAATCAAAAACACAAGAAACAAGTGTGGGAGAGGACATGGAGAAAAAGGAACCCTTGTGCACCATTGGTGGGAATGCAAACTGGGGCAGCCATGATGGAAAACAGCATGGAGGTGCCTCAAAACATTAAAAAGAGAATTACCCTAGGATCTAGGAATCCCAATACCCAAAGAATACAAAAACACTGATTCAAAAAGATAGATGCACCCCTGTGTTTATTACAGTGTTATTTACAATAGCCAAAATATAGAAGCAGCCCAAGGTCCATCCATAGGGACATCCATACCCAGCCATAAAGAAGGAGATTTACAACAATACAGGTAGATCTAGAGGGTATAACATTGAATAACAGAAGCCAGTCAGAGGAAGACAAATACCATATGACTGCACTCAAATGTGGAACTTAAGAAATAAAACAAATGAGCAAAGAAAGAGACCAAGAAATAAACAATTACATACAGAAAACAAAATGGTGGTTGCCAGAGCGAGATGAGGATGAGGGTAAAATAGTAAAGGGGATTAAGGGTACACATTTTTCAAGTTTATTTATTTTGAGACAGAGAACATACACACATGTGAGCAGAGAGAGAGAGAGAGAGAGAGAGAATCCCAAGCAGGCTCTGTACTATCAGTGACAGCCTGATGTGGGTCTCAATCCCCTGAACCAAATGGTGAGATCATGACCTTAGCCAAAATCAAGAGTCTGACACCCAACCGACAGAGCCACCCAGGTGCCCCAAGGGTATACTTATTTTGATGAGCACTGAGAAATGTATAGAATTGTTGAATCATTATATTGTACATTTGGAACTAATATAACACTGTATGTGAATTATACTTCAATAAACAATAAAATAAAATATCTTTATGGCAAAAGAAACACACACAAAAATACAGGACAGCAGCCTTCATTTTCCCTTATGTCCCACTTTCTTACAGCCAGCCAGCAGAATTCAGCTGGGCTTTGGGTTGACAGACCTCAGGACTGGGGCAGGTTTATTGGACATTGATATTTGAATCTCATTGGCTGGGAGAGCAAAAGGCCAAAGAAAGTTATTTTGTAGATGTATGGTCACTGAAAACTATCCTCCCTAGAAAGTGCAAGGGAGAGAGAGAGAGAGAGAGAGAGAGAGAGAGGAAGAAAGGAAGGAAGGAAGGAATGAGGGAGGGAGGAAAGGAAGGATGGAAAGAAGGAAGGAGGGAGGGAGAAAGGAGGGAGGTAGAAAGGAAGGAGAGAAGGAGGGAGGGAAGGAAGGAAGGAAGGAGGGAGGGAAGGGAGGGAGGGAGGAAGGAGGGAGGGAAGGGAGGGAAGGGAGGGAGGGAGGAAGGAAGGAAGGGAAGGAGGAAGGAGTAAAGCAAGGAAGAAGTGAAGAAGAGAAGGAGGCAGGGGAGGGAGGGAGGGACTAAAGACAGAAGCAAGCGAAGCTGGAAAGCTGTTTCCGTTGACTCTCTAAGAGCACAAATTCGGGTGTGTAGCAACTTCATCATTCACTTCTCCTCTTGTGATCTGTATAGGGACTGATGACTTTTTAATATTTTTACCCCAGGTGTGTATTGTGTGTATTTTCATTCTTAGCCTTGTTTTCTCTGGTGTAGATTCCCTCATGTTTAAACTAGCCCTGCCCACAGGAAACACAGTGTGAGGTATAATACCCAAGTTTAAATTATCTAGCAACCGTGTCAAAAAAGGAAGAAGAAACAGATGAACTTAATTTTAACAATTTATTTAACTGAGTATACAAAAATACGATCATGCCAACATGTGTCCTGTGTAAAAATATATTAAAGAGACGTGGTGCATTCTCCTCTTCACACGCAAATCTCAGAACCTATTGCGAATTTTACCCTTACGGCACATCAGTGTGGACCAGCCACATGTCAGGGGCCCAGTGGCCACATACACCGGACAGCATGGCTTCTCACCAGTGACAACCCTCCCGGCCACCTCATCTCCAAATCTCACGGTCACGTGAGGCTCCAGGAGCAAGATCCCAGTAAGTCCGGCTGATCTCGTGGATGGTGTAGAAATCCCACCAGCTTTGCCCCAGGGATCACGGAGGTGAGTCCGGGGAGGTCTCCCCGGACCTCCCCGGACTCCAGGGGCCCTCTGAGGAAGCTGGCCATTCAATTATTTTCCTTCTACTTGTTGCCAATAATGCTCAGATTCTTGAGAAATAACCCGACACATACTAAAAGCTTGTCTTTGGGGGATTGCCCTGACCAAGTGACCAAACTCCAAGTCCCAAAGGAGGAGGGCCACGAACCAGGAGGGTATATCAGAGGATGACTGGGGAGCAGGTGCTCAGCGGAGTGCTCCCCACTCTGTGCCCCACTTGCACCTGCACCCCTAAGGGGAGGATCCCATCTCTGTTCTTTCACTAACCCTTCACTCATGCAACAGCCCCACACTGATGCAGACACAGTGCTGAGCCCTCCAGATACCAAAGCAGGATTTGAAGTGTGGCCGGAGTGAAACATGGTAGATGTGCCTGACAGCACGAGTCCATCCCACTCTTGAGTGTGAATTTCCATTGCAGTGACATGAATTACTCCCTCTTTAGTAGCTTAAACCACATGTTTATTATCTCACCATTACCACAGGTCAGAGGTCTGGGTATGAGCGAGGTGGGTCCTCTGTGCAGGATCTCCCCAGCTGAGATCAAGGAGCCGGAAGTCTGATTCTCACCTGAGGCCTGAGACCATCTTCCGGGTTCACCAAGGTTGTTAGCAGAGTTTAGCTCCTTGTGGAGGTGGGACCGAGGTCCCCATGCTCTTGCTAGCTGTTGGTTAGTGACTGCAAAGCCACCTGTGGTTCCTTTCCAGGTGACCCCCTTAGGAAGTCCACAACAGGGATGGTTGCCTTCCTCCAGGTGAGCAGAGGTACACCTCTTGAACTTGTTTACTTTCTTTCCAAAGTCCTTCTGATTAGGTCAGGCCCACCCAGGATCATCCCCCTCCCGATCAACTCAAAGTCAACTGATTCGAAATGTATTCAGGGGAGTGATGTCACAGTCACAGGCTCCTCCCACACTCAAGGGGAGGAAATTGTCCAAATGTGTTCCCAGGGGGTGAGTTTCTTGGCGACCATCTTAGAATCCTTCCACCCCATCTTGTAAACATGCTTCTTTACATCAACAATATAAAAAGCATCACCCTCTCTGTGGTAAGAACCATTTTATTAATAATTCTGATCTTTTAGGGTATCTCTATTTTCTGGGTAAGAAAATCAAGACAGAGAGGAGAGAAGGTTGTATCACTACTGGACATTGGTGGAGCCACATTATGAACTTGGTCTTCTTTTAACAGCAAAGCCTTGGAAGAGCCCCTCATGCCACATTGGACTGTAAGTGCTATTATTTTTCCGGAATTTTCCTAATGGGCTCCCTGAGGTTCAGAGACACAATAAATATAAGCTCCTATATTATTTTTCTGTTGGCACACGACAAATTACCCTAAAACTTAACAGCTTAAAATAATACACAGGGGCGCCTGGGTGGCTCAGTCAGTTAAGGATCCGACTTCACCTCATATCATGATCTCATGGTTCATGAGTTCGAGCCCCATATCAGGTTCTGTGCTGACAGCCCAGAGCCTGCTTCGGATCCTCTACCTCCCTCTCTCTCTGCCTCTCTCTCTCTCTTCCAAAAATAAATAAGCATTAACTAAATAAATAAGTAAATAAATAAAACAAATATTATGTCACAGGTTTGGGGGTCAGGAACCCAGATGTAGTTGATGTTGGTAACAATCACATCACTGGTTGGGGCCACACTCATCTCAAGGTTTGGCTGGAGAATGACCCCATTTCTGGCTCACTCCCAAGGTCATTAGCACAATTCATTTCCTTGTGGGCCTATGGACTGAGGGCTGAGTTTCTTGCTGGCTGTCACATAGAGGCCTTCCTCTGGCTCCTGGACACATAGGCCTGACCATAGGGAAGCGCACGGCACAGCAGATACCTTCGTTACAGAAGACAAGTTAAAGAGCAAGAGGGTTCCAGCAAGACGGAAATCACAATATTTGATAACCTAGTCTCAGAACCGACATTCCATTGCTTCTTACATATTCTATTGGTGGAAGAAAATCTGGCCCACACCCAAGTATAAGGGGTAATAGCAGAATCCTAAACACCAGAAGGTAAGTGTCATGGCTGGGGGTAGAGGGGGCGTATTTAAGAAGCCACCTACCACAGTCCCTAATAGCTGGGATGGTCCCCATCAACATAGGATCATCAAAATGTTGAGGATCCCTGGGGATTAAACCTTCCCTTTTCCTCCATGAATTAGGCAGTTTTGTTATAAAACCATGCTGGACACATAAATAAAATTAAGTGAAACCACTGAGGAAACCCTCCCATCTCCAAGTGCTATGGAGAAGAGTCATAAAATGTCTTGGCTTTCATTCCCACAGTCCAACTTTGCTGCAGGTGATAAACTCAGGCAGGAAGCAAGTAAAGCAGACAGTGATAATTCCTACAATCGTCAGCCAGCCTACACAGACCCCGAGTATGATGAGCCCTGCCATGTCCTCATTCTAAATTCCTTCCGGGCGGCCACGGGAATGAGGACCGCAGGGTAGATGTGGAACATTTAGTTTATGTACAGTACCTCTCCCAAAGTCAATACATGCCTAGGCTAGTGCTCTGATTTATAATCCAATGTTTGTTTTCATGATCTCCATATATTCTACAAAGTTCTCCCAAACTCCTTCCTGGGATGGTTCGCAGGGATTTGCCCCATTTCTAAAGAGTTTTTGTTTCACTTTGATAAGCCTCTCCCGTGTAGCATCCGGGAGGAGGAGTGGCCGCTGCTAGTGGGCACTTATCCTAAGAGGCATCTCAGCCAGGCACCAACAGACCACGCTCCTGGCCTCCCCCACACCTGCGGGCTCGAGCAGGACCCATATTGCCATCTCCACCTCATATTCATCTGGACAATGTACTGCTGACCCATGGATTTTCCCCTCACTTCATTCTACCGTTTCTAAAACCTACCCTTAGACATTCTGTTGCTCAGATGAAAATTCCCTCTCTGATCAATATTGCCCACTCAATATCTTACCCAGCAGATTCTCATCACATCAAAGATGAAAGAGAGCTTAAGGCACTTTTTTTCTCAACATGTGGTCCAGGGACTGACTGCATCAGAATCACCTGGCCAGCCTGTTAACAAGGCTGATCTCCGCATCCCTCCACAGATCTTTGGAATTCTAGCTGGTGTTGAGCCCAGGTGATTTGCACACAGCCCCCACTTTGAGAGCTACCGCCTTAGATCTCATTGACTCAAGAGGTTCTCAGATGCAGGTGCACATTAGAATCAGGGGGGATGCTGTGGCACACTATCGGCCCCTGTGCTGCGTCCCCAGGGGTTCTGAGTTCATTGATCTAGGCGGGCCCCGGGCAGCCACACTCTGTGAATTATCAGTCTCCCACCCTCATCTTATAAGTGAGGAAGCTCAAGCTCCAGAATAAAAGGCAACTTGCCCAAGCAGTTAGCTAAAAAAAAAAAAAAAAAAAATTCAGGACTCCAACCCAGGTCTAATGGATTCCAAAGTCTATACTCTTTTTACTGCTCTATGAGACCAGTCTGATGGTAAAAGGCACTTCCTAATCTCCAAGGGAACTCAAATGTTGGGGAAGTTAAGAGACCAACAAACAGAAGGTAGATCATGGTTTGCCTTCTGTGAGCAGAATTTTATCCCACAGTCAGACTATTTGGGAGAAGGGCTTTCCGCATAATGTCAGCCTACTGCATATTCTTTCCGTTGCCGTTACGGATACACAATCAGATGGTCTCAACAAAGGCAACAACCAATGTGAGGAGTGGGGAATCTACTAGGTCTCACGTTCAGGCACGCCTGATTCTAAGAGTAGGCATGGCTTTCTTCACGTCTTGGCTCTGTTGTACATTACATTTAGCCCTTTATAGTTTTTCATACTTCAAATTGGCTCCCTCCATTTGCTGGCATAATTGCCATCTGGCGGCCTCAATCCCATATTGCTTTGGCTTAGAAAACCCAGAGAAAGTCAGGTGTTCTTTCTCATAGGGACAGGGTGGCAAAGACCAAGGGAAAGCCAGGAAGGATTCTGATTGGTCCTCCTTGGACCAATCACTTTACCTGGTAGGGATGGGACTGATTGGCCAGATTTGAATGAGTGTCCTCTTAGGGATTTCCATCCTTAAGATATAAGAGATACCCCTCCACTGAACAGAAGTCTGATGTTGCCCAAAAAGGAAAAAAAAAGCTACTGGTGACTGCATATTGTAGTCCATGGCCTTGAATTACAGCCCTGGGGATGATGGCATCATTAAAATGAAAACTTCATCCCAGCTGCGAACCAGGCAAACACTAGAATCCTTTCCCTTCCCAAACTTTTCCAGTCTGTGCTAGCGTAACTGGGAACGAAACACTGCAAAGTAAGACTCCAAAGCATAGTTGAAATTTAATTTTCTCAACATAACCATGACTGTAGCTGTTAGGAGTAAGCATTTCCCCCCTCCCATCTCGGAAAGCGCTAAGCTAATTTTTGAAACCTTGAAGAAATGAAGACCACAAACATTGCCCATCCCGAAATCACTCTTTTTTAGTTTGGCTGCCTGCTGAGCTAATGACCCACTGACTGGGTTTTAGGCTTTTTGAAAGCCGAGTGCTAACATCAAACTTACATCTCAGAGATAGCAGCCTGTCTCTAATGAATTTTTTATTTGTTTACTCATTGCTTCTCTGGGATATAAAAGTAACACTCATCTTTTTAATATTAAAAATAAAACTTTAAATCAGGGCCTAGTCCAATGCCAAACTGTTTAAATTTCACTACATCCAAGACCATTTCACTTCTGGAGAAATCACACTCTGAAATAAAGGAAGACGGTACTATGGGGAAAGAATGACATGCCATATGTATGTTCTTCTTCTTTTTTAAAATCCTTTTGCGAGCATTGAGGTAAATTATTCATGTCAAACTGTGTACTGTACATCATGTGAGTTTCAGGAACACATCCACTGAACAGCCGTGCTCTCTTCCTCAGCTCTCAAAGACTTCATACTGCTCTCTTCTCTGCCCTGGAAGCCTGGTGTGTTTACTCTAGGGGGTTTAGGAACTGTCAATAGAAGAAAGCGCCATGCGGAGAGATGTGGAGGGGGAGTGTCCAGATGCCGCTCAAGGGAAGCCTTGCACCCAGGGGCTGCTCAGATGGCCAAGGGTGTGTTCAGCTAAACTTGTATTGGGTTTACTTGCCTTCCACATGCACTGGGAAAAAATGATATACAATAAATAAAATACAACTGGATGCAGGAAGACCCGCCAGGATATTGGATTGACTAGAGGGACCGGAAAGCAGATCAGTGATGACACAGGCCAAAATGAGAGTGGAGGGGGACAGAGAGGGGATGCACAGGGACACCAGGAAACCCTTGGGGGTATTGGATAAGTTCAGTGTCTTTATCTGGGTGATGGTTTCAGTAGTATATCATGTGTCAGAACTGTTCAACCTGTATCTTTGTGTGTGGTGCATTTTATATTGCTTATGCATCAATAAATCTATAAACCCAAACATGCATGCGATCTGGAGTCATAGTAACTGATTCTTTGGGGTTCCTGGACTCAAGTTTTTTTTTAAATGCTTATATATTTATTTTGAGTGTGTGTGTGTGTGTTTGTGAGAGAGAGAGAGAGAGAGAGAGAGAGACACACACACACCAGGGAAGGGTCAGAGAGACAATCCCAAGCAGGCTCTGTACTGTCAGTGCAGAGCCTGACATGGGGCTTGATCCCACAAACCATGAGGCCATGACCTGAACCAAAATCAAGAGTCAGGTGCTTACCAGACTGAGCCATCCAGGTGCTCCCCACCGACCCAATTTTAACCTGTGTGTGTGTGTGTGTGTGTGTGTGTGTATGTGTGTGTGTTTGCATGTCTGATTCTCAGACACCAGCAGGGTGTCCTATGATTGATCTCAATTCTGACCCTGTCTACCTGGAGAGAGCATCAGAGTCCACAGGGAAAAGTGTCAGTTCCATGAGACTACCCCCCACTTGAGGTGCCAGTCACAAGTCCAAGTAGTTTTGTGTGCTTTGATCAGGTGGCTCTAAAGCAAAGGTTCCCATGACTCCTTCCTTGGGTTTAAGTGGTTCAGAGAACTCAGGAAAACCGTTTACTCCCTAGATTCCTGATCTACCACAAAGGATACTAAAACACACAAGTCAACAGCCAGATGCAAAGACACATATTGGCAAGTTTCTGAACAAAGGAGCTTTAGTCCTCATGGAGCCTGGGATCTGACAGGATGGCCCATGGAAGCATTCTGGAAGCAATGCAGAGGCTCCCTGAAACCCCTCTTTTGGGTTTTTATAAGAAGACTTCATCACATAGATATGATTGATGACCTTACTGGCCACCAGTGATTGGTTCAACCTCCCCAGAAACCAGGCGGGGGGGAGTGAAAATTCCAACTTTGTATTCATGGTTGTTTCCCCTACAATCAGCCCCCATCCTCTGATGTTTCTAAAGGTCACCTCATTAGCATACACCCCCTTGTGGTGGAAAGGGGCTTATTATGACCAACCGAACCCCTCTTTCACCTCTATGGCTCTGCAATGTTTTCAGGAACCAAAGTTAAGAGACCAAATAGCCATGACAAATGCACTGTGGTCATCTGAATGACTATCTCATATATATTTATGCATTTCTTATAATTTTTTTTCTTATAAATTCCAATATCACACTGGGCTTTGCATCCCGAGTGTGCTTATCAGTCCTGTAACCATGCATATGAAACTTTGTCTCTGAGCCTCAGTTTCCTTATCAGAAAATGGGGATATTAACTATTTCATGGAAGTGTTGTGAAAATCAGGAAGATGATGGAAGTCCTGATGTTCATACAAAGAAACACTAAAAAAAAAAAAAAAAACAGTATAAACCACTGCTTAATTTAATATACCTCTCGGGCGCCTGAGTGGCTCAGGTGGTTAAGTGTCTGACTTCAGCTAAGGTCATGATCTCACTGTTTGTGAGTTCGAGCCCCACGTCGGGCCCTGTGCTGACAGCTCAGAGGCTGGAGCCTTCTTCAGATTCTGTGTCTCCCTCTCTCTCTTCCCCTCCCCCACTTGCACTCTGTCTCTGAAAAATGAATAAACGTTAAAAACATTTTTTTTAATTTAATATGCCTCTCTCTTCTTCTCTCTTTCTCCCTCCTGACCCCTCCCCCTCCCCAATTCACCATAACGTATGTATATTTCCCCACATCTCTGCTGGGGATGCTTTTCATCATCATGGTCCCTAAAGGTCAAAGGATTTCATAATAATGCGAATCCAGCCCTGTTAATGTATTGGTACTAACACTGATGGAGAGCAGCTTGGCCGGGAATGTCCCCACACATGGTACACACCTCTGTTTGCATAATCTTTTTGGACTTCTACAGTGTGGCATTAAACAAATGCCCCTACTCTGAACCTACTCCAAGGCATAGAAGTCTTTACCAGAATGGGAAAGGCTCCCTAGAACGACCCACAGGCAGGCTTTTTATAGAATCCGATTACACCACCCTCATTCAGGCACAAATATACTGCTGTCTTAAAATTTCACAAAGTGGCTAGCTAAGTATGGCATCTTGGAATAAGATTGTTCACTCTGTTTGAAGTAAAAACGTATGAATAAATGATAACATGCTCACCCGGACTTGCTCTTTAGTAAGATCTGCTCAAACAACATATGCCCAGTTCAGATGGGATCGAACAAACACAGCGGTTCAAGGCAGATATCTCGGAGTCTGAGGTATCACACGTGATATCCAGGTTCTCCCTCTCCCTCCCTGGGTGACTGTGGGGAAGCCATCTCACATTCACAAACCTAAGATTCATCATGTGGGCACACGGGGAAATGACAGAAGCTATGGCAACAATCAAGTAATAGAACAGAAAACCGTTCGGCCCCTGAAGTACAGACCCACGCCACAGGCTCCCACCGATCTATTTGCTGCTTTTAGGAGTGTGACCAGGGGCCAGTGTGAATCTGGGGACACATGTTCATGGGTTCCTCTTCCAAAACAGGCTATCATTGTGCTCTTACAAAGCTGGATCACTTTCCAGGAAGTCCTGCCCAAGTGGCATCAAGGCCCTACTAGAACAATAACTGTTCCCAGCAAGGCACCGCTTGTTACCTCCACATGTTGTGACAGCAACAGCCCAGGTGCTACACGAAAGTAAAGCAGGACAGCGTGGGCCAAGAAGCCACACAGGGCAATAAACATTAAAAAAAATAATAAAAATTAAAAAGGGAGGCACCTGGGTGGCTCAGTCAGTTGAGCACCCGACTTCCACTCAGGTCATGATCTCATAGCTCATTGAGTTCGAGCCCCACATCAGGCTCGCTGCTGTCAGTCAGAGCCCACACCAGATCCTGTGTCCCCCTCTCTCTCTACCCATCCTCCCCCAAAATAAATGAACATTAAAAAAGAAGAAGAAGAAGAAAAAGAAGCCGCCGCCACCGCCACAAAGGGCAAAACCAGTCTTTCTTGCACTGGAGCATGGGCTTCTCCTTCCGTAGCACCCTTCCCTTCCCCGGCAGGAAAGGCAATACTACAGTCCCTTGTGCTCATGTGTTTACTCAAGTGGTGAGCCCACACTGGCCAACCACAACCCTCCACGGTCCCATCACTGTGTGTAAGCCAGCATAACCGCAGATAGGTGAAAGAGAAGACGCTCCAAACAATTATTTAAACGCTCTACAAATGTCCTAACATGAACCTTTCACCTATTTCCTCCAAGTACCTATTGTCTTTATAATATCTGACAGGCGATGCTGGGTGTGTGATCTTTCCTGAGTTCAAGCTCTTGCTTTGGGCTCCCATTGGATCAGGTGTCACATCGTGGCTCTCCCACTATGGCCCTCGGTGATCCTAGGGACACCACCCCACTTCAAGAAGCTGAGTTTCATCACAGTTGAAATGGGATAAACAAGACCACATACACCACAGCCTGTGGCGAGTATTAATTGAAACAAGGGGTAAAGTCTTTAGCCCTATGTTTCACCCACACCTGGGATCCAGCCAAACCTTTTGTTATCGCTGTTATGATTATTTATGTTCCAGATACTTTTCACCTGCCTGATAACTTTGGTGGTTTGGGTTGGAGGGACTCCAACAGGAAAGAGGTGGCCTTGACATTCCTGCCATGAGAGGAGAAAGGGCAGGTTGAAGTTTTGAGTGATCCAGCTCATTCAATATGTACATTTTTTTCTGGCTCCCTAGCCTGGCTTTCCACTGGGACAATGTTTTGCTCCTGACAAATTTCCGAATGTAATAGGGAAAAAAGAAAAAAAATTGTACATATTGTTGCTGAAAAAAAATGAAAGATTTCATTGAAAGCCTGGGGGCATTTCAGAACCAATGTAATCAAATCCATGTCTCTGCGTGACGATGAGAGTATTTGAGATGTATTGTGGGTTGGATGGGTGGCTATGGGGACAAAAAAAATACTACATAATTTGAAGAGCTCTGTCTGTCTCATATGCCATTTTCACATCTCATGTTGAGACTCTCTCCTTCTTAAAACTTGGCCATACATTTTTCTGAACCTCTGTACTTGACAGAAAACCCAGAAGAATAGCACTTACTGCTCAATTTCCATCTGAATGATGAGGAGAAAAGTCATGGAATCTCACCACAAGTGATGCGCCACTTGCCTCTCAAAGACTGTTTCCTTATCTGAGAAATGGGGAGAGTAATGATGCCTACCTCATCGGGAGTTTTAGAGAAGCAAAAGAGACATTCCATAGGGAAATGTTTTGTGCGTGACACAAACTGAGTGTAGGATACCTTAGCCATTACTATTATCAGGAGTGAGCAAAAAATCTCAGAACAACTCATGGCAATACTACTGATCTTGTTTAGTCATGATAACACGCATTTGATGAAGGCGAGTTTTACCAGAAGAAAAATGATCACAAGCCCTTGAAGAAGAGCACACAGCCAGGACTACAGTGCTCTTGGGAACATCCAGGAAAAGATGTCCCACCCTCAATCACCTGATGCTGATCCATGGGTCCAAGAGGTCAAACCTATGTTGTTCATTGAACAGATGTTCTGGTTGGCTTCGCAGATAGAGAAGCACCAAAAGAATATCAGAAAGGTTTCTGGGAATATTCACAAAGCAATCATCACTTATGACAAGGCACATGCCTCTCCTAGATTGCCAGGAAGATGTCTAATGCCAGTCAGTGCTGGACAATTGGCTTCTGGAGTCCCTTCATTTCTCAAGCAAGTATGTTAACATTTAAGGTGACATTGTCGGTAGACTGTGTGGCTTGGTGAGTGACAAAGGACATCGCACTAAAAAATATACAGCTAACATCAAAGTTAAAAGTGGACATTCAACGCTTACCTCCTAAGATTAGGCAAAATAAAAGGATGTCTGTTTCCATCACTTCTATACAACATCATGTTAGAGGCCTTAACAAGTGCAATAAGGCAAGAAAATAAAATAAAGAGTTCAAAAGGAAGAAGTAAAACTATTCACAGATGACAGGATTTTGCACGTTTAAAACCCAAAAGGATCTAACAAAAAAAATTGTTAGGACCAATAAGTAAATTTGCCAAGCTGTAGAAGACTAAGTTAACATACACAAATCAATTGTTTCTCTGAAAATCAGAAAGGAACTGGGAAAAATATCATTTGCAAAATCACTCAAAATGTCAAGTACTTATAGACTTGACAAAAAATGTGCACTGAAAATTGTAAGATATTGCTGAGAAAGATTACAGAAGACTGAAAATATGGAAACAGTGCAGTCAGTATTCATATATCAGAAGACTCAATAGTACTAAGATGTCAATTTTTCCACATTTATTTACAGATTCAGTGCAATCCCATTCACTCCCTAAAGACTTTTTATAGAAATGGACAGGATGATTCTAAATGTATATTGAAATGTGAAAGACTAAAAGGCGTTTAAACTATTTTGAATAAGAACAATTTAGAGAAAAATTAAGTTAAAGGATGCACTCAACTTGGTTTCAAGACATACCATAAAGCATCAGTAAGAATTCAGACATACAGATCCACAGAAGAGAATAAAAGTCTAGAGATACATGTATGGTCAAATGATTTTTGACATAGGTGCCAAAGCAATTCAGTAGGAAAGAAAATTTTCAACAAATATTGCTATTTAAAAAAAAAAAAACCACAAAAATCCTGAACTTGGTTGAGACAGACCACAGACCTACCCCAAATGCTAAAACAACATTCTAGAAGAACTCATAAAAGACTATCTTCATGATCTTGAAGTAAGCAATGATTTCTTAGAACTAGAAATGCTAACTATAAAAGAAAGGACTTCATCAAAAATTTAAATGTCTGTTTATCAAAACGCACTAAAAATAAGATAAACAGTCAAGATGTAGACTGGGAGACAATATTTACAAGAAACATATCGGACAAAAGATTTGTTTCCTGAAAACATTAAAAAGAAAAAGAAAAGGAGTCACCTACAACCCAATCTGAAAAAAATAGGGAGAAGATTTTATCGTACGTATATTTCACAAAAGAAAGTATACCAATGTTTAATCAACGCAAGGAAAACTGTTTAACATCTTCAGTCATGGGAGAAATGTATATTAAAACCAACAAGAGACATGACCAGCATAGCTACAGGACAAAAAGCCTCACACACCATGTGATAGTGAGGCTGTAAGTAGCTTTCCTACATCGCTAGAGTGAGTACAAAATTGCACAATCACTGTGGAAAATTGTGCGGCGGTTTTTTAAAACAAGAAAACAGCCATCCACTCGACCTAGCAATGCTGTTCCATTTAACCAAAAGAAATAAAAACATATATTCACAGAATGCCTTTTTGCCAGATGATCCCAAACAATTTGGACTATTAAAGATGGACCATGGGCAGGGGACCTAAACATCAGATATTTATTTATCATGATTCCAGAGGACTTACGTCTGAGATCTGAGTGCCAATGTGGTCCTGTTCTTTGTGAAGGTCCTCTTCCTGGTTATGGCTTTGTCCTCACGTGGCCTTTTCCCATTGTGCACATGCACAAGCACACATACACACACACCGACACACAGATACACACACACACACACACACACACTGACACACACAGAGATCTCTATCTTCTCTCTTCTTCTTTTTATAAAGGCATTAATTCCATCATGGTGGGGGGGGGGGGTGGTCCACTCTTATAATCTGTTCTAAACTTAAGTGTCTCCCAAAGGCCTCACCTCTAAATACCCAACACATTAGGAATGAGGACTTCAGCACAGGAATTTGGGGGCAACACATCCAGCCCACAGCACAGAATGCCTACAAAAGCTTCACTCATGATAGCCCCAAACAAAGAAGGAATACAATGGAAATCTACATACAATGCAATACCACTCTGCCATGAAAAGATATAAAGAACTGGTACAATAACGTGTTCAGTGAAAGAAACTAGACACAAAAGAATACTTACTGTATGGTTCCAAGTATATTAAATTTTAAAGCAGGCAGGGCGACTGTATGGTCATAGACCTCAAGTGAGTGGTAGTTTTGGACAATGGGGACGCGGTGAGAGGAACTGAGTAGGGAGGTAAATGGGGTATCTTTCTGGCAGGATGAGTGTATTTTATAGCTTTACAGGCAAATGGCTTACACAGGTATGTGAGTTTTTCAAATGCACACAAACTGTGCATTTCACTGTACGTAAATTATACCTCAATAAAAAGACCTTGGTATATATGTGAGAGGCATTTCAGTGATCCACAGGTCACCAGCCCTGGGAAAAGTCAAAATGGAATTTCTGAGCATTCATTCACATCACCAATCTCTCCTTCCAGCTGAGTCTGTACAAAGTGCTTGTTGCTTACAAAACTGAAAGATAGGGGTGCCTGGGTGGCTCAGTCCATTGAGTGTCTGACTGTTGATTTTGGCTCAGGTCCTGATCCCACTGTTGTGGGACTGAGCCCCGCATTGGGCTCTGTGCTGTCAATGTGGAGTCTGCTTGGGATTTTCTGTCTCTGCTCTTTCCCCTGCTTGCACACTCTATCTCTCTCAAAATAAATAAATAAACATTAAAAAAAAAGAAAAATAAAGGATAGAGGATCAGGGTGGGGTGCCTGGGATGGAGTGGAGGAAAGAGAGGCCAGCAGTTATTCTGTGTGAGTCTGGGGGACAGGGTTAGAAGCTGTGCCTATCAATGGGACGGGTACTCATGGTGATATATGACAAGTTGACTCCATTTGCCCTCAAGTTCACAAAGGGGGTGAAGGAAATTCACCCTTGCTGATTATAAATATTCCTTCCGTCTTCAGATGACCTATAACAAACCTTTACTTAAAGTTTAGGAGAGTTTCTGGCCCTACCCCTTTGACAAACAATTGTATAGAACAGTAACCAACCCACAAAAGTCTTAGAAAACTCATACAACACAGAGATAGGGGGGTACAGATTGCAGAAGATTTAGAACTCCTTTCATGCCTGGCTCTGAACATGCACCATAAAAAAAAATACAGTGCTATTTTCATATATTAGTTATAAGACAAACTTTCCCAAAATGACGCAGCTCATTAACTAAGGATATTTCTCAGATTTGTTATATTAAAAAGGCACTGTGTCTACTATGCTAATCAACTATGTTGTACTAAAACTCCACGTAGATTAATTAAATGCATCACTTGCCAAAGGAATGTGATGTACATACACAGCACACACACATGCACACATAGCCTTATAACAATGGTAGGGTGTAACTTACTGAACGTACCTCTCTTCCACAGCCAAATGCTTCTTTAGTTCCTGGCTACATGATTTTAAACAAAACTGAATGAAATGATCCCTTCACAGCTGAGCCAAACACTCCTGCAAACAATAGCTCAACGGCTCATCTGTATCTCTGGGTCTAAAAGCGCTTGAGGTGTCATGCACTAGGGTGAATATTTGCTTGAGATTTTAGTTTTTGTCTGGGATTGTAGACATGAGTCTGTCATCTGTCTTCACAATCTCTTGGAAGGAGGGAAGGGGGGGAGGGGAGGGGAAAGGAGGGGAGGGAAGGGAAGGGAAGGGAGAAAAGAAAATTAAAGTCCTAAATGAAAGCTTTGTTCACATCAACCTCCCTGCCCATCTAGGGCAAACACTCATGATATGAGTTCAAAAACCTGTAAGCACAAGAACAAAGGTCACTGATCATTCCCTGCTTCTCCCTCCTCCTAAAAATAAGTTGGTCAGGGAGCAGGGTGGCCTAGGATTGTCCCTAGGGGTAAAACCACACCCCTCAGTCAAAGCAGACAAAAGCAGGGGTGCCTAGGTGGCTCAGTCAGTGGAACATCTGACTCTTGATTTCAGCTCAGGTTGTGATATCATAGTTCATGGATTCGAGCCCTGCATCGGGTTTCGGGTTCTGCAATGACAGTACAGAGCTTGCTTGGGATTCTGTCTCTTCCTCTCTCTCTGTCCCTCCCCAACTTATTCGTTCATTCGTTTGTTCATTCATTCATTCTCTCTCTCTCTCTCTCTCTCTCTCTCTGTCAAAAATAAATAAATAAACATTAGGGGAAAAGAGGAAGACCAAGGGGAGAAGACTCCAGAGATGTGTGTTCCTTATCTCTGTTCCTGGCAGGGCAGGAACACTGAGGTCTAGGCCTCCATTAGTCACTTCCAAATTGAATGATAACTGGCATCATTTATTTATTGTGGGAAGCAGTGTGCCGCTGTGTTTAAGGACATGAGCTTTCGAGCAAGACAGAACTGTGTTCATTTATTAGTTTTGTCACTTCTCAAGTGACTTTGGGGAGGCAGCTCAGAGCCTCAGGTTGTTCCTTGGTAAAGTGGGGATAGTAATAGCTCTGGCAGTGAGGGTTTTTGGAAGGATCACGTTTCACATGTGCAAATATATTAAACACTTGGTACGGCACATTATAAGCATTCCATAAGTGATGAAAAATAAATAACCATAGCTGCAGAGCAGTGTTGCCAAAAGAAGTGAGTATTCTTGCCTCCCACACAGAAATAAAAAAGGAGAAACTGCAGAAAATGTAAATCCTGACGTTTTGAGGGACAGCAGGTCATGTGATACAGCGGAGACAAACTGAACCCAGTTCTGTGGGCACGTCTCCTCTGAGCCTCAGTTTCCATATTGGCAAAAGTAGTACATGTCACATACCTTAGCCACCAAATAGGCATTGGGTGCTTATCATATAGGAAGCATGGGCTATATGGAAGCTACCATTGTTAGTCTCAAGAAAGTTCTAGAGGCCAATGTTGCCAGTCCCTATGCCACATACATCTTAGTGCTTCCATGTAGGAATGTCTTCCTGGCATAGAGACGTTACTGAAGGAACCCAATGACATTGATGGAAAGCAAAAACAGCAAACATTGACATACAGAGTCAAAGATGAACACTTCTGGAATGGGACAGGAATGCATTGGGGAGCCAAGGTCATGAACAGTCAGCCTCGCTAGCTGTTGCAGCCACGTTATAAGGGTATGTTCGTGGCCCCTTCTGCTGCTAATGGTAAATCATTCTTGAAAGTAAAATACACACTAATAAGTTTGTATGCATAGTATATGCAAATACTGGGAGAGGTGTTCCAAGAAACAGCAAATTTTGGAAGCAAAATAAACTGTGAAATAGTCAATTTCAGCATGTGATTCTGTGTAGTACTATTTACTCTTGCTAGAAGACAAAAGCATTACATTATTCAAATACTAAGCAATAATGTTCACTTGCATGTTCTGGGGTTTGAATATTCATTATAGGCTATATGGTTGAATAGATATATAGAGGAAAACAGGTGACAAGAGGGAAGGAAAGGAGGGAGGGAGGGAGGGAAGTAAGGAAGGAGGGGGGGAGGAAAGGAGGAAGGGAGAGAGGGAGACAGGAAAGAAGGGAGGGAGGGAGGAAGGAAGGAGAGAAGGGAGGGTCATAGCGTCAAGTGGAGCTTAGGGGGCCCCACCTCAGCAACCAGGTGCAGCCCCCGACACAAACTGGCCAAGCAGAATGTTTCATACTCCGACCCTAGTGACTGGTCCAGAGGTGGGCATGTGACCCAAATGTGGGACTCCTGATCCATTCCTGGGGTTTTTGAAGCTGGTGCTAAGGAAGAGGGTCCTTTCCTTTTCTACTGGAAAATCACGTAGCCAAGAGCCCAGAGCTGTAGCAGCCAAGGTTCCAGCTTGAGGTGAAAGCTTATCTGAGACGTCGGGTGCTCACAGAGACAGAGGTGAATAGGGAGAGAGGGAGAGAGAATGTTGATACATTTTGTTCTCTTTTCCCCATCCTGGTTCCTTTATTACATGAACCATTCAGTCTGCCTTTTAACCGAAACCAGATAAAGTTAGGTTTCTGCCAGACCAGATATTGCTTCCCAATAGTGATTAGTAGAATCTGTAGTAGAATTTCTTGATGACATAGGAGAGAAACACAAGGCCTCGATAAGCTCTTTAGGAGGGCTCCATCCACTGGGGGAGAGGACAAGCGGCCGACGACGATGTGTTCCTACTGATGGGGTTGCTGGGAGAACGCCAAGGAGGCGCCCCTGTTGTAGATAACCTCTCACTCTGTGCTTCACATGCACGGACTCACAGAGACCAGCTTTGTGCCAGTGCTGGGAGGCAAATCCAAAATTTCATTAAACTCTGGCCCAGTTAGGGACAAGAGGGCCTTAGAGAAGAGGTTCCGAGCCTTCAAGGTCGTAGCGGTGTGAGTAGGACATTCCAGATGTGTAAGAGCGGGAATAAACGTGTGATGGTGGAAAGAGCACCCGTACGTGGTAGTCAGAACCCTCCTGGGGCATAAAGGGTAGGAGCTGGGGAGTCAGGAGCTGAGCCAGAGGTATTTGGAAAGGCCCCCATTTGACCCAGTAAAAGACAGTCCACTCTGTTCCCCGTGTCTCCCGCTCACTGCGGACAACTTGGTTTCAAGGTGGCCACTCAGGGAGCCGGCTTTCAGGCCGGCTCCTTCATGAACAGCTCCGCTGCCCAAACTGAATGCAAAAACAAAGTAGATCTCAGTGCAGCGGCTTAATGGGAAACACGAGCCATCTGTGAGTGTTCCTTCTAGTTCATTTGCTTCGTTGGCAAGTATTAAACAGCACTGTAAAGATCCAGAGAAATTATGGAAATGGGTATTAACATTAAAATCAGAGTACAATTAGAACATTTCACTGCATAATTGTTTGGCAGGGCCTGGGAGGAAACAGAGGGTCTCCAGCTCTGTGATTTATTGGTCACAGGTTGTGTGACTCTTCAGAATCTCCAGGGCCAGGAACACATTCTGGAGGAGGCGGGGGGTACCCCCAAGATGACAATACAATTGGACCATGGTTACAAACTTCACACGGTCTGTGTCTAATTCCTGGCGGCCCTTCCTCTGAGCTGCTGCATCAGCGTTGCGGAAGCCAACCAGAGCCCGGTCCAGATGAAGGGGACACACAGAGATGTGGGCGAAACCTCTGTGCCACACTCCTGTGTCTTTGTCAGAGAAAGTGTACCGTGTCTGCTTGTAATTAGCACTCCGACAGGCGTCAGAGAAAATGGCTAATCGGTGACATGGCCCACAGTGCTTTGTAAGTAAACACCATATTGCAACAGACATGCAATTAATTACCCAACACTCCAATTAAACATGTTCAAAATGAAAGTGGGGGCAGGGATGAGGTATCAGAGCCGAAATACCAAAATCTTCCCTATTTTATTTTTTAATCTAAGAAATAATAAATGACTCAACTCTTGAATGTCATCAAGCTATTTCCAAGCATCTAGGCCTGGGGCTGTCCCTGTTTCTGAGAGGCTCGGAATTGTCGGACCAAAGTCTCTTATATATACTCCAGATTGAATGTCTTCCCTGGTTATTCTAGAACCTTTGAGTGGAGGGCCTGCTCGCAACCTCCCTTACTGAGTCACTGCTCCATACCCCATCTGTATCCTTCCCTGAAAAATGACCATGACTGGCTAACACCACCTTCTTAAAGATGCCTACGGGGTTATACACACCTCCCCACTGGAGGGATGCCCACCCCATGCCTAGGTGTTGTCCGGGTCTGTCAGCCCAGTCCCCTTCCTGGGAATGGGAAAAGTCTGTGATACAATCCACCCTCCAGAGATCCCTGTGGGATGAGGCTGTGGCTAAACTTCTCAGGAAACCCCAGGCTTATCTACTTTTCTGCCCTAATGCATCCTTCTGCCCTCACTCTTGTACAGGTCTCTAGGAGCTCCTTCGCTCCATAATCACTTGCCCAGGAAGAGAAGGGACCCCAACTTAAGATGACTATCTCGTCTGAAAACTGAGGTTTGAAGTATGGTATATTTTTATTTACTTTTGTTTTTATTATTATTATTATTATTATTATTATTTTTATCAGGGTAGACCTTATAAACAGAAAGTGTATTTTGCTTGCAGTTTCCATCTACTGAGTCTCAACAGCAAAGGGTGTTTGAAGGAAGGGATGTTTGCACCAAGCCTTGAAAGGGTAAGAGAAGTTTCAGATGAAAAAAAAAAAACACAATAAATTAGGATGATGACAGGAATCAACATTTGGGGATCCATCAATCAACTCAACTAAGCAACTATCCATTGCTTAGAGTAAGTCAAGACAGGTCACTTTGGGGACAGATGTCCAAAATGTAGTTCCTGTCTCTGAAGGAGTGTGTCACCTACTGACCTAGACAGACACTCAAAGGAACCAGGTGGTGACCACATTTACTGAGCCCCTACTACATGCTAGGTATTATACATTTACAAGGCACGTTCACATGTGATTCCTTTAAATTTTTTTTAAATATTTATTTATTTTTAAGAGACAGAGAGACAGAGGGTGAGTGGGGGAGGAGCAGAGACAGAGAGGGAGACACAGAATCCAAAGCAGGCTCCAGGCTCTGAACTGTTAGCACTGAGCCTGAAGTGGGGCTCGAACCCACCAGCCTTGAGATTGTGACCTGAGCTGAAGTCAGATACTTAACCGACTGAGCCACCCAGATGTCCCACATTTGATTCCTTTAAAATACTATGGAGTGATTTATGTTATCACCACTTTACAAATTAGAAAATAAATTATGTCCTCCAGCCTTCCCGCTTTCCGAGCAGAGCTGTTAACTTATGACATCCTCGATGGGGAAAAACTGAGAGCTTTTTCCCTGAGATCAAGAACACGACAGGGATGCCCACTCTCACCGCTGTTGTTTAACATAGTGTTGGAAGTTCTAGCATCAGCAATCAGACAACAAAAGGAAATCAAAGGCATCGAAATTGGCAAAGATGAAGTCAAGCTTTTGCTTTTTGCAGATGACATGATACTATACATGGAAAATCTGACAGACTCCACCAAAAGTCTGATAGAACTGATACATGAATTCAGCAAAGTTGCAGGATACAAAATCAATGTACAGAAATCAGTTGCATTCTTATACACTAACAATGAAGCAACAGAAAGACAAATAAAGAAACTGATTCCATTCACAATTGCACCAAGAAGCATAAAATACCTAGGAATAAATCTAACCAAAAATGTAAAAGATCTGTATGCTGAAAACTATAGAAAGCTTATGAAGGTAATTGAAGAAGATATAAAGAAATGGAAAGACATTTCCCTGCTCATGGATTGGAAGAATAAATATTGTCAAAATGTCAATACTACCCAAAGCTATCTACACATTCAATGCAATCCCAATCAAAATTGCACCAGCATTCTTCTCGAAACTAGAACAAGCAATCCTAAAATTCATATGGAACCACAAAAGGCCCCGAATAGCCAAAGTAATTTTGAAGAAGAAGACCAAAGCAGGAGGCATCACAATCCCAGACTTTAGCCTCTACTACAAAGCTGTCATCATCAAGTCAGCATGGTATTGGCATAAAAACAGACACATAGACCAATGGAATAGAATAGAAACCCCAGAACTAGACCCACAAACGTATGGCCAACTCATCTTTGACAAAGCAGGAAAGAACATCCAATGGAAAAAAGACAGTCTCTTTAACAAATGGTGCTGGGAGAACTGGACAGCAACATGCAGAAGGTTGAAACTAGACCACTTTCTCACAGCATTCACAAAAATAAACTCAAAATGGATAAAGGACCTGAATGTGAGACAGGAAACCATCAAAACCCTAGAGGAGAAAGCAGGAAAAGACCTCTCTGACCTCAGCCGTAGCAATCTCTTACTCGACACATCCCCAAAGGCAAGGGAATTAAACACAAAAATGAATTACTGGGACCTTATGAAGATAAAAAGCTTCTGCACAGCAAAGGAAACAACCAACAAAACTAAAAGGCAACCAACAGAATGGGAGAAGATATTCGCAAATGACATATCAGACAAAGGGCTAGTATCCAAAATCTATAAAGAGCTCACTAAACTCCACACCTGAAAAACAAATAACCCAGTGAAGAAATGGGCAGAAAACATGAATAGACACTTCTCTAAAAAAGACATCCGGATGGCCAACAGGCACATGAAAAGATGCTCAACGTCACTCCTTATCAGGGAAATACCAATCAAAACCACATTCAGATACCACCTCACACCAGTCAGAGTGGCTAAAATGAACAAATCAGGAGACTATAGATGCTGGCGAGGATGTGGAGAAACGGGAACCCTCTTGCACTGTTGGTGGGAATGCAAATTGGTGCAGTCGCTCTGGAAAACAGTGTGGAGGTTCCTCAGAAAATTAAAAATACACCTACCCTATGACCCAGCAATAGCAGTGCTAGGAATTGACCCAAGGGATACAGGAGTACTGATGCATAGGGGCACTTGTACCCCAATGTTGATAGCAGCGCTCTCAACAATAGCCAAATTATGGAAAGAGCCTAAATGTCCATCAACTGATGAATGGATAAAGAAATTGTGGTTTATATACACAATGGAGCACTACATGGCAATGAGAAAGAAAGAAATATGGCCCTTTGTAGCAACGTGGATGGAACTGGAGAGTGTGATGCTAAGTGAAATAAGCCATACAGAGAAAGACAGATACCATATGTTTTCACTCTTATGTGGATCCTGAGAAACTTAACAGAAACCCATGGGGAAGGGGAAGGAAAAAAAAAAAAAAGAGGTTAGAGTGGGAGAGAGCCAAAGCATAAGAGACTGTTAAAAACTGAGAACAAACTGAGGGTTGATGGGGGGTGGGAGGGAGGGGAGGGTGGGTGATGGGTATTGAGGAGAGCACCTTTTGAGATGAGCACTGGGTGTTGTATGGAAACCAATTTAACAATAAATTTCATATATTGAAAAAAAAAAGAAGAAAAAAAGAAAATAAATTAGGCTTCGGACACCTGGGTGGCTCAGTCGGTTAAGCATCCGACTTCAGCTCAGGTCATGATCTCCCAGTTTGTGAGTTTGAGCCCCACATCGGGCTCTGTGCTGACAGCTCAGAACCTAGAGCCTGTTTCAGATTCTGTGTCTCCCTCTCTCTCTGACCCTCCCCCATTCATGTTCTGTCTCAAAAATAAATAAATGTGAAAAAAAAAGAAAAAAGAAAGAAAATAAATTAGGCTTAAGGAAGGTAAGCCCCTTGGCCAATGTGACTCAGCTAGCCAAGGGGGGAAAAGTGGTGATCAGGAACCTTGGTGGGTATGTTACAAGGCATGACAAGATGAGATGAGAGGTTCCATGAGGGAAAAGATGGTCTCCCAGCTCTGAGTCCCAGGAGTGAGAATGCAGACCCAGAAGAAGGCAGAAGCCTTTCACTGTGTAATATCCAAACGGGCACACGTCACTGATAAGCCAAAGACATTGGCAAAGCTTGTCTGCTCTGCGCTCAGTGTTAAAGTCTCATTGCTTCTATTGGGAAAACTAATAACATAACAAATGAAACTATTGTTCAGTTTCATTAAAAATAAATCTGATAAGATGGGCAGAATTGAATTAACCAATCTCAACAGAGTTCTCATTATTGGAGCAAACGGAATATTCTCTAATACAATAAGTCCTGATTCATTTTAGCTGGACTGAGCAGTTCCTTACTATAGATTTGGTTTCCAGCTTTTGGTGCCAGGCACGCTCTCACTAATGTTAGTATTAGCAGGTCAGCGTAATGGATCGGCATACTAGGTCTGGCGAGAGTTCTGGATGGATCAGCACGACAGATGCAGCGGCCTCAGTTACCCTTGGCAGACACAAACTGTCCTCCCCTCCAAGGAAGTCAGATTTAGGGCCCTAGAGCTTGCAAGAGAGAAATGGCCCTTGTTCCAGAGAGGGTGAGGTTGGCTAGGATC
Organism: Panthera uncia; assembly: GCF_023721935.1. Taxonomy (NCBI): domain Eukaryota; kingdom Metazoa; phylum Chordata; class Mammalia; order Carnivora; family Felidae; genus Panthera; species Panthera uncia. Next base: position 63,951 of record NW_026059414.1, read on the forward strand.
CTTGATGGGATGCTCTTGGATCAGAGATGGGGAAAACAGACAGTCAGTATGCCCGCTTGTTTTGGCTGGCTCTAATGGAAGTTAGTGCCAGCGATATTTCTATTCCTTTGCACTGGCTGAAGTTCAAAGGCTCAAGATTGAAAGCAGAGAGGAGCATGCAGGTACACACACACACACACACACACACACGCGCACGCACATATGCATTTATCATTTTCCCAAAGGAAGGATTTGGCACAGCTTCTAAATATACACAGAGACACAAGATGGAAACATTGAAGAAATTGAGATCAAATGTTAAATGTAATAGAGAAATGATATTGACTGATTAATGAAATATATCTCCAACTATGTGGCTGACTCACGTTTTAGAGGTGGACTGTCACTTTCGCTCTGAACCCACTAGTGAACATGGAAACATCAAGACACACATACCCCCCCACAACCAATCAGTTCATAATTTATATCACTCACTGACTAAAACCAAACCAGATGTTGAGGAGAAACACAGTTCCCTCTGGTCCTAATGACTGAGAGCATCTTTCTTTAATTGTATATACTTATCAAGAGGAAATGGAATTTAAATATGAGGGAAGGGACAAACGAATGAACAAACAATGCCACAGAAGACAAAGACGTTAAAAGTTGCTCTATTTGACACCCCAGGGGCTTGGAAGCCTCCTTTAAGTATATTCTCTACTAGCATACAGTCAATGATACAGCACTCATGATTTTCTGACACAATCTCTGTTCTGAAGTTCTTCTTACTGAGATGAACTTCTGTCATTATAGCCACATAGTTGGGGTGGAAGTGTCATAAAGGAAGAAATACGAACTCTGTACTCAGATTGGAGTTCAGGTTGTGCGTTTGCCACTTTCCAGCTGAGTGACCCTGGGGAAGTGGCATTATTTCTCAGTGTCTTGGCCTCTCCACCTGTGAAATGAAGGTCATGGCAGCCATTGAACAGAGCAACCACAGGCCTGGATACAAGTATGCATGTCCAGTGTCTAGTGGCATGTAAGTGAGTGGTGTGGGGTTATTCCTTCAGTTCACCCTCAGAATATTAATTAAGCATCTGTATGTCATTTCTAGGTATTAAAGATGTAACAATAAGCAAGGTAGGTCAAACCGCTACCCTACTAGAGTTTACCAGACCATCTGTTGGGGCTGGTTACATTCCTATCATCCACATATAGAAACGTCACACAAATTTACTAAAAAGCTTGCCTCTACAATGAGGGCAGGTAAGCATCACCTTCTTATTCTGATTCTCTGGTCTAAATCTGACAAATATCCTATTTCTAAGTTTTTAATCAGGAAGCTAGACTCAGCACAATGGAGAACAAACTAGTTGGGTTGCCTGGGTATCTAGCTGTATGAAGATTTGACCTCAAACGATCTCTTCATCACTTCACTGTGGTTTAAACCCCAGTGGGACTGATCTCTTAGCTTCACTACCGGTAATTTAAGTAAAATAAATGTTTTAATTTTTATAATTCAGTCCCAGGCAGCCAAGAGTTGCTGCTCCATGATGTTTCCCCTAATAATTAAAAAGGAAAAAGAGACAAAACCAGCTGAGTCAATAGGATAAAAAAGTACCTCCTCCCTGATTTTTTTAAAAAACATGAACCAAATACTTCTCATGAAAAAACTCCCTGTTATATTTTTGAAAGATTAAACTTAAGTCCTACATGAATGGTGTCTAATTAAGAACAGGAGCACCTGAGTGGCTCAGTTGGTTGAGGGTCTGACTCTTGGTTTGGGCTCAGATCATGATCTCATAGTTGGTGAGACTGAACCCCACATTGGGATCTGCTCTGACAGTGTGGAGTTTGCCTGAGATTCTCTCTCTCTCCCTCACTCTGCCCTCCCACTTACATTCTCTCTTTCTCTCTTTCTCTTTCAAAATAAATAAATGTAAAAAAAAAAAAAAGGAAAGAAATTTTGGCTATATTTCAATGTAGTATAGACAAGGTACAGAGATGACAGTTTCAGTTTGGGAACAGATTAAGGCTCTGAAGCAGTCATGTTTGCAGCCAGGGAAAGACCCACACATGGAACTGGAAATAAATATAATCGCAGCGATGATGGAGACCCCGATAATAAAAGCTACTGTTTCGGGGGCAGGTTATATGTGTGAAGGACCACACTGAGAGCATCACATTTTCAGTCCTCCTCACCAGCCCTGTAAGGTAGGTGCTATTATGGTTACCTTAATTTACAGATGGGGAAAAGGACTCACAAAGTGAACATAACTTGTTCAAGAGAGTGCTGCTGATAAGCAAAAAAGCAGGGATTTGAACCTCTACACCCGTTTCCAATGGAAGATTTGCTGACAGGTCACTTCAGGACCTTGGACAGGTCACATCACTGGGGACCTTGGTTTCCCAACAGGCACAAAGAAGAGTCTGGGATGGTCATTGTCCCTTCCACCCATGATAAATAAAACTGTAGGGTTTCTTACAGTTTTTTGACACAACTTAGGTGGGAGGCCACCAAGCTTAAAATGTTTTGGTTATCCAAATCCAGAGTAATCATTAGGTGTCAGGAAACAATCCATTACTAAAAATTGGGGTTTTCCTCACTGTATAGGAAAGCAGGTAGAGTGCGATGTTATTTTCCAGCATAGGAAGCCTCCCTTTGGAGTCAAGAAAGCAGCCCAGATCTTTGTGAATACCATCATTTCAGGAAGAAACCAGAAATTGACTTAAGTCCCAGGCTTAAGCTACACTTGAAATATCTCCTTTACTAATTCATATCTACATTGGTTTGGGGTGAATTTACAAGCTTTGTTTCTGAGCTTGAGGTAAGTTAGAAATGGGTCAGCGGCTTCCAGAAACAAATCATGGACTCCTTCTTGCTTTTATTTGTTCCTAAATGCATCTGTGTTGCCTTCTCACTTGTATTTCTCTCGTTTTCAGAACATGACTTTCAGAATTGCTGAGAGCAATCACTGGCCTCCCTCTCACATGGAGAAATCAAAAGCAAATACAAACTGCTCTCTCAGCTCACTTCCAAATCTAAGCAGACCCAACTGCTATTACATATTGCTTTGTACACTAAGATGCAGTGTCTCTTTGAATGTAATAAGCAAGGAAAACCTCCAAGTGGTTTGCTATTGCTGAAACATTACTGAGCTGGCAAAATTCATAAACTAATACTGCAAAGTAGCCCTTGGCACATGCTATTTTCAGCAATTTGTACTCTCTGTCACTATTTCCTCTTTCATGCCATCTGTAAAGCACACCCTGGCTTCCTTCTCAACAAGAAATGTGTCTTTCTAGAAGGTTGATCAGAAAAAAAATAAAAAGCACTTCCTGTACTGGTTAATTGTTGCAGAGGAAGTGCCCACTTTCACACCTGAGAGTCGGTAGTCTGGGGGTCTATAGGGAAGATATGGGAGATTGATATAAAAAATGGAAGCTGTCACATGCCAGCCAGGAAGACTAAATATTTCTCATCTTCATTAGAAGTGATCATGTTTAAATCCCCATTGCCTGATTAATTAGGATAAAGAGAAGAAGTATTAGTGTCATTAAATGAAAATCTCTCTGGTTATTGAAGGATAAACTTGAACCATACATGCACGATGGCTGCATGTAGGGCATGGACTGGGAGCCTGGAGACCCAGGTCCTTCCACTTACCAGCTATGTAACATGGGCAAGTCCATGCCTCCCTCCCTTGGTCTGGTGTGATCAAATCAGATGGTTAAAAAGGTCTTTTTGGCTTAGAAGTGCTTTGGTTTGTGAAAAGGAGTATACATTTCTTCAGTAGATACATACTAAGCTTCTACTGTGTGCTGGGCACTAAAAAAGACTCCCGATATCACAGAGCTTATGTTCAAGTAGAGGACTGAGCCAATACATGTGTCAACAAATAATCAAACAAGATAGCTTCAGGTGGGAGTAAGTGCCATGAAACATCAGAAGAACTTCTAAAAGAAAGTAATTGGCATGGGTTAGGACAGTAGTTAGTCATACATTGAGTAACAAAGCCTATTTATCAAGAGAAGTGGTTTTTAATGCAGTTGGTAGTACAACCCTCCAGTATTTTGGAATTTTGTGAAGGAGTTTGGTATTTTATTTATAGTGTATCGGTACCAGATCATTGACATATGGAAATACAAGTTATTTTATTAGACATTACCTTTTTTAATTCTCTTGCATATTATGCCTTGAACATTCATTGTTTCCAAAACTGTGCAAGATTATACATTATTTATGAGTTTCACTTCAGGATTATAAAAGGGAAGTTAGATATTATTTTTAATAAGAGGGGGCACTGGGTCTGATAGAATTAAAAACCACTGATCTTAGCCATTCTGACAGGTGTGAGGTGATAGCTCATTGTCATTCTGATTTGCATTTCCCTGATGATGAATGATATTGAGCATCTTTTCATGTGTCTCTTGGCCATCTGGATGCCTTCTTTGGAGAAATTTCTGTTCATGTCTTCTGCCCACTTTTTAATTGGGTTATTTAGGTTTTTTTGGTGTTAAGTTGTATAAGTTCTTTATATATTTTGGATACTAACCCTTTATTGGATTTGTCATTTGCAAATATCTTCTTCTATTCTGTGGTTAATTTTGTTGATTGTTTCCTTTGCT
>NW_026059415.1:0-68555 GCF_023721935.1 Panthera uncia
CCTTTTCTTTTAATCTCTAGATTTCTAAAATGTACTGTTTTTTTTTTCTTTTTAATCATCCCATTTCACAGAGGCCGAGACTGAAAGTCAGAGATGTGGCAAACTTGCCTGAGGCTTAGTAGCTAGTAAGTGACAGTACCAGAGTTGAAACCAAGCCTGTCCGTCTTTACTGATATTTGCTTATATTATGTTGCTGCCCCTGCACTGACCCCACTTTTATTTTCACTCTCTCTGTTTAGTCTTCTGCATTTCTTGCCTAATTACTCTAAAAGGTCTGCAGACCCTCATACGCTCATTTTGAAAGCTTGCACTTTAAAATATAGACACTTGGGGACTCAGACATCCTGCAGAAGTGATATCACTCCCCTCCAACAATAAATTACAGAATGAAGGAAAAAAAATATTTCTTTCTTCCTTGGTTGTTTATGTGATTTAAGCTAGCAGTCTGCCAAGGATATTCACAGCTACAAAGATCAACTGCTGTCAGTGCTATCCTGGTGCCTTCTTAATCCTCCTCTCCGCTCTGGGTGTGTACAAAGTTTCCCCCACACTGTGGGAAGACTAATATTTAAGCCTTACCTCTCGCCCCTCATTTAGGGCTTACGTTGCTTAGCAATGCACAATGCATGGATGTTTTTATAGTATACAGATTTTTCTCACAGCAGAAAGATGTTTCCTAATTTTTTCTGAGCTTTTGGAATTTAATATCACTGTGTGGTTGTATTTTAGATTGGAGAATTAATTTATGTTGTGGAAGGAAAAGGTACGATCCCATTGCCTTCCAACTTCCACCCAACGGATTCCTCAACTCCACTTGGCTACAGCAGTTCTCCAGAGGAAGGTAGAGTATACGTGTGTTTTATTTCATTTAAAATGTCAAGGGATGGGACTGTTCCTCATATAGTCATCCAAGCATACTCCTAGCAAGTTTTTCCAGAAATAATTAGGTTTTAAAAGGATCCCTTTTAACTTTATTATGTCAACATCCATGGAATAGAGCACCAGTTTAACAATGAATGTCAGTGGTGATTTTTTTTAAATCCTTATTTTTTCATTCTTTGGATAAATATTGAAATTTGGCATTCGAAGTATTTACTCACCAAATTTTCAGTTTCCTGAATAGTTTGGAAATCACTGTACTCCCAAATTGTATATATTGTAATATATTACCTGAACTTGCACCCTGAATTTGTACCCTCCATTCTAAAGTGTAAGGTTGTTAGTGGAAGAAAAAGACAGTTTTTGCCAGTCTCTGACAGATGTCTTTACATTTATTTCTACTTCCCTTAGCTTCTAATCACTGATAGCACAATGATCGCTTCATGTTTGAACATGCTGGTATTTCTATGAAAGAACCCTTTGAGTTCTTTTGAGCATTCTTTTTAGAGATACCAGCAAAATATCTTTGATTCCTGAAGACTTACTCTTGAATTACTGAATTAGGACTACTCAAAATGAGTTACCTGTGTTACTCTACTCTTCATTAACTAATGAAGGTCACACCTGCAGTTTTATATTTCCAGCCTTCCAAGTCCATCCTGAATAGCATGGTCAAGAGCATAAGTGATCATTGAAGCCTTACATGTTTTTGCTTCCCCTAGTGTTAAGTAAGGACAATCCTGTTCTGTATTTGAAATGTGAGCTCCGTCAGGTCTTGGATGTGGACCTTAAGTTGCCACTGACTAATGAAGCCAAGGAGAAGGCCTTGGCTTTTGCAGCACAGCAGCAGATGTCGGATATAGAGTATGAGCGACGGTTGATCACAGGCACTCTGGAGAGCAGTAGTGTTCGCGTGGCCATCGCCCTCCTGGGGCTGACGAAGATTGAGGTGAGAATGGAGGACAGGTGATGCACTTTTTTCTCCTTTTAAAAATATACAGAGTTGTTAATCATAACATTTTGACATAGAGAAATGATGAATGCTGGTTTTCCCCAGAAGGATGGCTCGGTAGCTTTTTTTTTTTTTTTTTACCACATTAAATAAATCTGAAACAAAGCGTTCTATTAATGTTAGCATGAGTGCTAATTTTAATAGTAATAACTAGATTACTGGTGACTTCGCATACTAGTAATTTTAGGCATTGCGGTGTAATCGCTTCATTCCCAGTTGTCCTCTGTTCTGACTACACATTAGAATGCCCTGAAGAACTTAAAGTAAGGGAAGGCAGGGTGGGGAGAAACATGTTCTGCAAGTTGTCCAGGATATTCTGTGCATCCAGAGAGGGTCATCCCTGCGGTCAGACTACCAGGCTGAGAATCCAGACTCTGACACTGTCTACCTGTGTAACTGTGGGCTGATTCCTTAAAAATCATCAATCTTCAATTTTTGTACTTTTAATCTGAAGATAGTGGTAATTGACGGAAGCTAAGTGAGATAATCACGTAAAATGCTTACCACATTACCTATTATATAAAGTGCTCTATGTATGGCATTGTTGTTCTTGTTATTATTACTGTTACTGTGGAATCTGTTATTATATCTTGAACTCTATTTATAAATGGAGTTCGGTACAGTCGAACCTCCACAGAGGCAACAAAGCGATTCTTTAAAATGTAAACCCGGTCACATTGTTCTGCTGCACCTATTCCTCTGTTGGCTCTCCAACTCATTCAGAATAATACCCAACATCCTTAGCATGGTCCTCAAGACCCTCCCGGACAGTCCCGCCTCTTCCCTGATCTCACCTCTACTGGAGCCCATTCATTCATGTCACTCCCTCAGCATAGGCCTCCTTGCTGATGTTCAAATGTCCAAGGCATGCTCCCCATGCCCCCTGCACTTCTGAGGTTTATTTTCCCTAGACATTACAGGCTACTTCCCTCAATTACTTCAGGCCTGCTAGAATTATGCTTGTATTATGAGATTATGCTTGTATTTTTTAAAAAATTATTTTGTATTTTTTAAAAAGTATTGCTTACATCGACCAGGCACTTTCCAAATACCACACTTCCTTCAGTTTTCTCTATAGATAGCATTTATCACCTGACAGTAATATATTTATTTGTTTACTCATTGTCTATCTCCAGCAAGGGAATTTGTGCAAAGACATTTGTTTAGTTAACTCTCATATCATCAGTGCCTCAAAAAGTGTGCTGTGCCAAAGGTAGTCACTAAATCTTCCATCAGTGAAGGAATAAATGGTAAATGTTTTCATCCTTGCTTGAGAATTACCTTCATTTGCATATATTACAACAAAATACTTGGCATTGTAGGATTTCTTTTTTTATTTGTCAGAATGCTAGAATCAGTACGGCATAAGCACAGATCTCCAACATTTACTGATGGTATTTTAGGGTTGACCTGAACTTTTAAGTTCTGATTAGCTCAAAAATATCAAGGCCTGAGGTTCTCACACCCTCTGGACTGACCCATTTACGGACTCCATTCACGAAGCTGTTGGCTCTATTTAGCTCATACCAACATGCTTACTTCTGTGAAAGAGCAGTGAATTTGGGAAGGTTTTGTTCAACTTGCAGTACAGTATTACAACAGAAATGCTTGATATGTGGCCATTTCAAATTTTAACCCTATCACAGTGTGTTCTCTCACTCTCTCTTTCCTTTTAAATTTATTTTCAGCATTCTTACCTCTTAACAAAACATTTTATTTAAATGAGAAATGCTGGAGGGAGATGGATTTTGTCGGTGGATCCCCTTTCTATTATTTATGCATGTATATAGTTTCTATTTTTCTCCCTCTTCTTTTAGTCATCTCTGTAATCCAGACGTTTTGTGTTTATTATTGTATTTATCAAATTATGTTTTGTATAGTATATATTTTTATATTTACCTGTTTCTCTAGGATTGTGGATTCCTAGAAATCTAAAAATCGTTATGTTGTGTTTTTATTTACCCCTAATTGTCGTGTGCATGAGACGTGCTCTGCCATTGTTGAATTGAATTGAATATGTGCTTGAACAAACAAATAACGTTTTAAACCTGAGGTTTTCATATCTATCCAGGTTGCCTCATAGACTGATTTTTCACAGTCCGAGCCATCTTGTGTACTTACCCTTGTCTACTTACCACATTTGCAGGATAGGCATCTGTGTGTGTGTACGTCTCCCAATTGGTTGCTGGAAATAACAACAACATAATGATAATTTATGAAAAACCCTTGCCTTTTTTAAAATTAAAATTGAAATGTTTTAAATAGCCTCTAAATTTAAAAATTAAAAGTTTTTTTTTTACCTGAAGATTACTATTTTCTTTGAATTCTGTGAATATCACACATCTTTGATTTCAGCCAAAACTTACCAGATGCACAAAATAAGTAGAGAAGGGTTGAATGTGCCAGTTTAAGAAAACCAGCTGCAGCAAATCGGAACTCACAGATGCATCTTATTCTGTTCATCCACATCTAATCATAAAGGGTTCTTTTCAAGTGCAATTATCAGTGCACTCTTGAACCATAATAATGCTAATAATTTTTACAGCGGAACAGTAAACAAGATTAATTTTAAAAAGACTCTCTCCTTATATAGTGTTTCACACCTTTTTTCCAACATGCTTTTATGTGCACTTTGCAAATTATTTCAGTGACCCCATGGAGAAACATAAAGGAGGTAGAGTTCCTCTTGTAATACAAAAAAAGAAATGACTGAGGCATAAACAAAAAACAACAAAAAAAAAAGACTTATGTTGCCCTCACCGACAGGATGGCAATTACAGCCCAGATCATGGTAGAGACGTTGTATTTTAAAGCTGAGAAAAGGAATCAAGACACTCAGAGACACATAGTCCAACCTCTTACAGACCTGCAAACCAAGCATCTGAAGTAGTAAGATGGTAACCTAAGGTCACACCACTGATTTGTGACGGAATAGAAATGAACCCATGTTTTTACCCCCAGTCCATTACTCTTTTCCTTCCCCTGTATAGTGTCCAAATGATATATTCACTTCATTAGTCAATGAAATTGGCTAATGAAATAAAAGTCTAGAATGCGCTGTTATAGCATAAAATAACCGCATAACAAAATCTAAAATCAATCTTGGTATAAATCTGTTTAGAACTAAATCTAATTGAATAAATGTAATTCCTTTTCTACCAAAGAAAAGTGGCATATCTAATTTTTTTTTGTATAGAACCATGTGGAATTTGAATTTTTGAAATATTTATAGAGTAATAGCAAATTGATATATCTACTTTATATACTGTGAGAGACAGGATCTTTTGTCAGGACCATGAATTTCTGCCACTTCACCACTTAGCATTCGTTTATTGAATTCATATTCTATTGGTCATTACTAAATCAACTCTAATGATATATTCAGAGACACTGGAAAGAAAACTTACAGGGTAGTTTCCTTGTATTTTCTCAAGTTCATGTTTTAAAAGCCATGCCATATACCCTGGGATAAATGGTAGAAAAAAATCATTGAAATTTAGAATTTAATAATATGTTTAAAAAAGGAAATCTGGGTGCCTAGGTGGCTCAGTCAGTTGAGTGTCTGACTCTTGATTTCAGTTCAGGTCATGATCTCATGCTTCATGGGATTGAGCCCCATGTCAGGCTCTGTGGAGCCTGCTTGGAATTCTTTCTCTCTCTCTCTCTCTCTTTCTCTCTCTCTCTCTCTCTCTCTCTCTGCCCCTTCCCCGCTTGTGTGCTCTCTCTCTTTCTGTTTCTCTCCCTCTGTCTCAAAATAAATAAGCATTTAAAAAAAAAGGAAATCTAAAAGATCTGCTTGGTGAGAATTCAGAAAGGTAAAGGCAATGGTTTTTGTATTTGTATAATTTAAGTGCACTATAATCATGAAGTAATCCTATTGATACTGTCAACGATAAACAAAGCTAGATACCAGTTACAGCAGTAAGGAGAGACTTTATTCATTAACTGTTGAAACAGGGAGAAGGATCCAGCATGAACTGAACTTAAATCTGCACAGAAGAAACTGAGAGTTTTAAAGGGAGGGTGAGAAACTAACGAAGGAAGCTGGGAACTTAATAATAATGAGCAGAGTCAGGGAAGTGGACATTTATAAGTGGGAGGGTGTTGGTCACTGTGATCTGGATTTGTTCATTGATGCTTATCTGCAGGAGAAATGAACTTCTAGGATCTTTATAACTGGAGACAGTGGTACAAATTAGAATGAGGTACCTACCTGGCTGTGATTACTGTTTCCTTGATTCTGAGGACCTTGAAAAGACAGTTCTAGGTGGTAGAAAACTTATCTCAAAAAGGAGAGAGAAAAATGGAGACAGTGCAATGGGTGGAGGAGGAAGAAAGGATTTATAATAGCAAGCTTTTTAAAGTAACTGTTCTAAGAGGGGGTTCGGGGTGTATCTACCTATCACCAGGTTTTGACTGGAACAAACAGTATATTCTGGTGGCAGCATTGAACTCCTTCAGGTAGGCAGTGTTTTTTTTTAATTTTATTTTTTTAATGTTTATTTATTTTTGAGACAGAGAGAGACAGAGCATGAACAGGGGAGGGTCAGAGAGAGAGGGAGACACAGAATCTGAAGCGGGCTCCAGGCTCTGAGCTGTCAGCACAGAGCCCAATGCGGGGCTCGAACTCATGGACCGTGAGATCATGACCTGAGCCGAAGTCGGACGCTTAACCAACTGAGCCACCCAGGTGCCCGAGGTAGGCAGTTTAAGGGGAAGTGGGATCATCCAAGGGTTATGTATGGCCTTGAATTGTTAGAAACTATGTCAGTGCTTGTTCAAGTCTACGTGTGTGTGTGTGTGCACGCACATGTGGGAGGGAAGGGGATAGGCAGAAAAAAATCATTTGTACTGAAAATCTGCAGTTATTGTAGGCCAAGGTTGAGGCCTACTGAGTAAAGGGCTTGGAGGACTCTGACTAGAGTTTGGCCAAGAAGAGAGTCTATGTTAATATACCATGACTCAATGACTTAAAGATATAGAAGGCAGATGATATACATTTAGATTAAAGAGCTAATTGCTGATGTGAATAGATAATTTGTTCACAGTGACTCGAAAAATGAACCAAACACCAACAATGATAAATGTAAATGAATTAATTTGGTTTTTAATTGACGTGATTTTAGTTTCCAAAATAAAGTAATTGAAAAATGTCACTTTGTAGAAAAAAAAAATTCCTGTGGAGTTTATAGATAACAAACCCGGTGAATGAAGAAGATTGCTGATGGCACTAACATTTATTTTTGTTGAGTAATGATACTCTGACCAGGATCATGATAATGATGATGACAGTGATGCTACTAATAGCGAACATTTACTAAGTACTCAAAATATGTTCCAAGGACCTGGATTTTGTTTTCATTTTAAATATTCACACCAGGGATAGGCAGTGTGTACTTTTATTGCCCATATTTTACAAATGAAGGCTTTGTGGCTTTGGTTATAGCCTGACCAAACTTATTTAGAGTTGGGTTATAAATGCAGGTTACTCTGCCTTTAAGCGTGCTTGGTCTAACCATTGGGTTGTGCTATGTTAGCAGTAGAGCATCCAAATAAAAATAAATGATCACCTACCTCTGTGCTTTGCATTGCTTGGTTCACACCTAGAGAGCCAGCTTTCTCTTCAGTGTTCCATTTTAGGAAGGACAGTATTGAACTAGATTGTGTTTTGAGGATCATATGCATGATGGTGAGTTGTTGTCACCCCCATTATATAAGTAGTGGCTGAAGGGACTAAAAATATCAAACCTGTGTAAAATGTATGTTTGGAATGGGAGAGGGAGAAAGAAAAAAAGGTGGGTTTGGGTGTCTATGGAGGGGCAGGACCTAATATACATATATGTATAGGTACATGCACATATACTTACAAAATTGTCATTAGCAAAAGAGAGGGGATCATGTTTTTTTTTCTTTCTTTTTTTTTTCTTGAGAGAGAGAGAGAGAGAGAATGAGCAGGGGAGGGGCAGAAGGAATGGGAGAGGGAGAACCCCAAGCAGGCCCCACACCCAGCAGGGAGCCCAACAGGGGTCAGGATCTCACAACCATGAGCCAGAATCAAGAGTCAGACCCTCAACCAACTGAGTCACCCAGGCACCCCTAACTGTAGTTCTCATAAGAACTAGAACTGATGGGTTAGATTTTAAGCAGCACAGGGATCAACTCAAGGAAGAAAGTACTTTTTCAATGCCATTCACCAGTGGAATTGGTTTTTCCCTGTAGCAACGAATTCAATACGGAAAGGATTACAGCAAGGGGCATTGAGCATGTCTTAATAAAGGATAATTCCATTGATTGTATAAAACATGTTAGTGTTCTCTTCCACCATTTAAATAATACTGTGTCTAAAGAAATGAACTAATTAATCCGTTGGTGGATTTTTTTCACAAATAAGGGGTCTAAGTATAAAATGCTTTTTTGTGTGTGTTTTGGAGGTAAAGGCTAAGAGAATTACATTCCAATGATTGTTTATTTGCAGACTTGTGCTCTCTTTACTACCTCAAAGTTGAAGAAGCCTAAGTCCATTTCATACACAGCAGAACTGAGCCTTCCAGAATATTTTGATATCCCCAAGAAAATCTACATTCCTCAGATTCCGGAAACTCAAACTAAATTGACTCAGCCTCAAGGAATTCAACCTGCAAATAAAACAGGTAATCAGTACCATGGGGACTGCAATATTTTGTTCTGTCCCAGGAGCTGTGAAAGACTAAAATTTAGAGATTATCTCTACTAATAGGATGTTCATAATATAATTGAAGAGATGGTTCATTGTATATATATGTTATTGAATATTTTGCATTATAACCAACATACTCTAATACAGTAATCTAAGTTATGTACTGAATTTAAGTGCTAAATTGCTGATACTGAAATTTGTAGACCTGTTGTTACTCTTTGTTAAGGAGTGGTTGTCCGATACAGATAGTAAGTACACTTGGAGAAAGGTGAGCTCTTGCTTTGACAGTGTACTAGGTTGTAGCAGTTGTGCTGGAGTCAAGGCTCAGGTTAGCTTTTAAGAATAGGAGAGATATTGGTGGCAAAGGCATATCAGAGGAGAACAGGTGTTATTTATGAGTAATTTATCTTTGATCTGGACTAGGACCTTTAGTAGTTGAATACTTACTCTTGGTCTCCTGATCCCCTTTTATTCTGTTATTCTAATTATGAAGGACCAACCCAGATTTAATAGACTATTAATAAATTTACATTATTAAATACAAGCAATAAGATGTAAACAGTGTGACTAAGCAACTTAAACTATCCAAAATTAGGTTTCTTTTCACTTCTTTCCAAGCTGGTAGATAATAATAGGATTATAATTTCTTTACTAGGGCTATTCCTACAATGTATCATAACTCCAGTGTCATGGATTCTACTTTATATTGTTGCTAACTTACTTAGGTTTTGTTAAATTTTCCTTTTTTCTTTTCCTGTGGCTTTTTTTTAAAGTTTACTTATTTATTTAGAGAGAGAGAGTGCACGCAGATGGGGCAGGGGCAGAGAGAGAGAGAGAGAGAGAGAGAGAGAGAGAGAGAGAGAGAGAATCCCAAGTAGGCTCCTCACTGTCAGTGCAGAGCCCAATGCGGGGCTCGAACCCACGAACCATGAGATCATGACCTGAGCCAAAGTCAGACACTTAAACAACTGAGCCACCCAGGCACCCCTCCTGTGGCTTTGTGTTAACTATAAAATGTTTCTAAATCCAAAAGGTGGTTACACATCATAACGTCACAAGATCATCTGTTCATTTTGCCTTCCTAGGAGATCTAAGATCCCAGATTCAAATGCTAAGTGGCCAAGCAGATAACAAGGATTTATTAATTAGGTCTTGTCTCAGACAAGAGGGATGATGGAGCCTACCATAGACTGGAGAGTATGTGCCCTGTCTAAACATTCAAAATAATAAAAAATAAACCGAAAAGCTTGAGTTTATGCAATAACTGTGAGGGCATGTTTGACTTATTAGCTGTCAAGCTGGTGACAGCTCTTAAGTGAAATTTTTGTCTTTTTAATCTTTTCAATGTACTATTAAATATTTTTAAGTGCTCATTTATTTTTAGAGAGAGAGAGAGAGAGAGAGAGAGAGAGGTAGAGAGCGAGAATCCCAAGCACGCTCTGTGTTGTCAGTGCAGAGCCTGATGTGGATCTCGAACTCACTAACCTTGAGATCATGACCTGAACTGAAATCAAGAATCAGACGCTTAACCAAATGAGCCACCCAGGTGCCCCTGTGCTATTAAATTTTTAAGTGGAGAATTTATTAGGATAATTTTTTACCCCTTTGAGATAACTGGATAAAACTGTGTATTATAAGCCCAGCTAGGATTCCCAGCCCAAACAATTCACTTATTCAGCCATTCACTCAACACTGTTGAGCATCAATTCCTTTGGGAAAAATGATGAAATTTGGCATATTAAAATGCTCTTTAATTATAAATAAGTATGAAGTTATCTATATTTAAAAATCTTTCACTTAGATAATTTTCAAAGGCTAATATTTTTCTCTCATATAATTGTTAACTGCGTATTTGAGTAAGAAGATATTGTGAGAATTAAGAAAAATAGAACTGTAAATTTTTTAAAAGATCATGCAGAAAAGTTTAAAAATGTGATTTGCATATTGTGGTTCCTGTCTAACTTGATTTTCTAGGCAGTTTGCTTTGTAGAGCTTGTAGCGCAGGTTTCTGTTTCAGCATCCTTCAGCATACATTTAAATAAATTAAGTTTACAAAAACAGAATATTCTAACTCAGGTTAGTAGCAGATTGAATAAAATACATAGCCTGAACAGTGTACATTCTATTGTTAAGCAGTGGACTTGATTAATGAAAAGGAAAAAACAGATGTTTTTTAAGTTTAATAAATAACATTCTATTAGAATTTGGGACAAAGAATAGTAGAGTTAAGCATATAAAAAGCTAATCTTTGGGATATAAGCCACTTTGAAGAAAACAAACCATAAAATTCCTAGTAATAAATACAGTAATATAGAAACACATCTTGTTTTTAAAAATATTTTATTTTTTTAAGTAATCTCTGCACCCAACATGGGGCTTGAACTCACAACCCTGAGATCAAGAGTCACATGCTCTACAGACTGAACCAGCCAGGCACCCCTAAATCTTGTTTTTTATGGGTGGCATGGAGAAAGAAGGAAATGACAAGCATTTATCTGGAGAAGTAGCAATAGCCCAGTGTCCCTGCTAATTGCAGGAAAGAGGTACAAGTAGGGTCCTTTTTATAATCTCTTAAAGTTCTAAAGTCATCAAAAGGAACGAGGTTTTTTTTTTAATGTTTTATGTTTTTTTTGAGAAAGAGAGAGAAACAGAGTATGTGCAGGGGGAGTGTCAGACAGAGAGGGAGACACAGAATCCAAAGCAGGCTGCAGGCTCCGTGCTGTCAGCACAGAGCCTGATGTAGGGCTTGAACTCACGAACTGCGAGATTGCGACATGAGCTGAAGTTGGCCGCTTAACTGACTGAGCCCACCCAGGCACCCCCTGGAACTAGTTTTGAGGTATTAAAAGTGGCTGTCTTCAACCCATTCATATCAATGTTTCCTATCAGTTTTTACCTTTTTGAAATTCCTAATGAAAAGTCCATATTTCCGATTAATAATAGCTATTACTGAAATTATTTAAAATAATCTACTTAAATCCATATTTATTTTAGCTCCATCATTTAGAAAGGTATTATTTTTCCCATCCTACCATTTAACATTATAATGCTTTCAACGGAATGAAAGAAAGCTGTAGAGAAAGTGCATATGCATATAAGTGGGTGAATCCATCTCTACAGATGTACATATATGACAACATTTTCCCATGGAAGGAACATCATGTGTTGTCCCACTTCATAGGTCTCAGAGATCCTGTGACACTTTTGTGTTGGTAGACTGGAGTAGGTCTAGGTCTAGTATTTGTTGAGCACCAACAATATGCAAAGCACTATGACAGTTCGTTTCATAGTTTTTCTCATTTAATCCTCCCAATAGATATTTCTGTCTAGGCATTGATCCTTCTACTTGCATACCCAAGGACTCTAGCATGGCTCACAACAGTCTTTCCACACAGTTTTTAGTCTTCTCAAACATCCTCTTTTCTCCAGTCCTTATCCATCTCCAACCTTCACTGGGCAAATGACTTTGTCACCTCTGTCTTAGAGCAGAAAGGGCTACATGACCACATACTCTTCCTTAACCCCCTTAGCCCATCCCCCTCAGTCTCTAAATAGTAGGATTCTACTCTATCAACCTTGCTGTGTGTAGCAAGACCTTTGTCTTATCCCAGATAACCTGCTCTTGGGCTCTTCTCCATCCTTTATCACAGCTCCTCCTTCTTTGAGAGCAGTTCCTTCACTTTTGACCCTCAAACCTTCTCACGCTTCAGAAACTAAAGAAATTCATACTTTTCCCATGACAAACATACTTTTCAGTAGAGTGATCTGTATTTTCAGTTTGTATTCTTTTTTTTTTTTTAAAGAAAATGATTGAGTAGTAAAGCTATCCTGCGTTTATTTTTTTTTCCAATATATGAAATTTATTGTCAAATTGGTTTCCATACAACACACAGTGCTCATCCCAAAAGGTGCTCTCCTCAATACCCATCCCCCACCCTCCCCTCCCTCCCACCCCCCATCAACCCTCAGTTTGTTCTCAGTTTTTAACAGTCTCTTATGCTTTGGCTCTCTCCCACTCTAACCTCTTTTTTTTTTTTTTTTCCTTCCCCTCCCCCATGGGTTTCTGTTAAGTTTCTCGATCCACATAAGAGTGAAACCATATGGTATCTGTCTTTCTCTGTATGGCTTATTTCACTTAGCATCACACTCTCCAGTTCCATCCACGTTGCTACAAAAGGCCATATTTCATTCTTTCTCATTGCCACATAGTATTCCATTGTGTATATAAACCACAATTTCTTTATCCATTCATCTGTTGATGGACATTTAGGCTCTTTCCATAATTTGGCTATTGTTGAGAGTGCTGCTATAAACATTGGGGTACAAGTGCCCCATGCATCAGTACTCCTGTATCCCTTGGGTAAATTCCTAGCAGTGCTATTGCTGGGTCATAGGGTAGGTCTATTTTTAATTTTGTGAGGAACCTCCACACTGCTTTCCAGAGCGGCTGCACCAATTTGCATTCCCACCAACAGTGCAAGAGGGTTCCCGTTTCTCCACATCCTCTCCAGCATCTATAGTCTCCGATTTGTTCATTTTGGCCACTCTGACTGGCGTGAGGTGATATCTGAGTGTGGTTTTGATTTGTATTTCCCTGATGAGGAGCAACGTTGAGCATCTTTTCATGTGCCTGTTGGCCATCCAGATGTCTTCTTTAGAGAAGTGTCTATTCATGTTTTCTGCCCATTTTTTCACTGGGTTATTTGTTTTTCGGGTGTGGAGTTTGGTGAGCTCTTTATAGATTTTGGATACTAGCCCTTTGTCCGATATGTCATTTGCAAATATCTTTTCCCATTCCGTTGGTTGCCTTTTAGTTTTGTTGGTTGTTTCCTTTGCTGTGCAGAAGCTTTTTATCTTCATAAGGTCCCAGTAATTCATTTTTGCTTTTAATTCCCTTGCCTTTGGGGATGTGTCGAGTAAGAGATTGCTACGGCTGAGGTCAGAGAGGTCTTTTCCTGCTTTCTCCTCTAGGGTTTTGATGGTTTCCTGTCTCACATTCAGGTCCTTTATCCATACATGCAGTTTGTATTCTTGCATGAGTAGTTCTCAACCTCTCAAATCTGGCTTTTGCTCTACCACTGTAGTAAAATGGGCAGTTGCTTTCTAATTACCAAAGCCAATGGACCATTCTCAGTCTACATTTTACTGTATCTCTATTACATTTAACCTGGATGATTAGGCATGTACTCAGAAGTCTAGACATTTGACATAAGTCTTTAACCTTGTTCCCAGCATTTCTTCTCCATCCCCTTGACAAGATTTCTGCTTAGTCTTTTTGTGGGTTCTTCTGTTTACTCCATCAATATGGGAGTCTTCAAGGTCCTACTTGTTCTATTGGGGCTATTGTTACTTTTAATGTATCCTGTAAGGGATTTGGTACACTCCCATAGTTAAAACTACCATTAACATCACTAAAATTTATCTCTATTCCTATCCTTTTCCTTCTGTTTTCAACTCAGATATTCAGAAGCATATGACATGCCTACCTAGATATATGTATGCAAATATATATACAAATAGAGAGATTTGTCCCTCAGATTCAAAATGAATGTATTATTATTCTCCATTGAGTTTGTTCCTTATCATATAATCTTCATCTTTTCATATGATGGGACATATATCCACCCTGTGTTTTATATTAGAAATCTGGCTATCTGCTTGATGCTTCTCTTTTTTGAGGTCATACTGCAATTTATCTTTTAGTTCTCA
Organism: Panthera uncia; assembly: GCF_023721935.1. Classification (NCBI taxonomy): domain Eukaryota; kingdom Metazoa; phylum Chordata; class Mammalia; order Carnivora; family Felidae; genus Panthera; species Panthera uncia. The sequence goes on from NW_026059415.1 coordinate 14,277, forward strand.
GTTTTTGCAATTTATTTCCTTCTCTTCTTTCCTTCTTTACTCCCACTGTTCATGACTCAGGTATTCATCAGTACTTCACAAATGGAAAAAGTAATCACATCTATCTCTTCTCGATGAGATGCAGATTTAATGAGATGACATATGTGAAGAATTCAAGTGCTATATGATATACCTAATAAATGCGGCCATTCATTATATTCTAGTCTTGTCACCCTTAAAGTACTTCACCTCTAGGCACCAGAACTATTAAATCTGACCACAAAATATTACTGAAACATTTAGTGATTTCAGAGGCAGATTTACTATGATTCCAAAGACACATAAATTTTACTACTCTTCCTTTTTTGACCCCACTTGTTAGTCCCTGTACCTAGTTTTATATTTGCAATTTTGCATTCTTTCTCTTCTAGAAGGTCCCTAAATTTTCAAAGCCTCAGGCCTCATAAAGCCTAGACTTTTGCCTGGTTGTAGATCTTGATTTAAAATCTCATCTACCTGTGATTCTGGGTATATTGAAATATATGGGCGGGAGGACCCTAAATGGGTAGAGGTAAACAGGAAATCTCCAGTGGATCCAGGAGCACTTACCTCCCCAGTATAGAGGGTCCTATGTGTATTGTGCCACCCATGAAAAATAGGCTCTAGGCTGGTTTTGCTGATCACTTACACAGAGCTCAAAACTCTCATTTCCACGGTTACCTCTTCAGCTTCTAGTATTTTATTTTGACTCAATTTCTTGTTGTCTCTCAAGGGATATATGGCAGGTATATTAGTGCATATTTTAGGAACACTGTTCTCTGTCTATACCTTCTCCCATTTGATTCCAATTTTCTTAATTCTTTAATACTTACTAATAACTAGTGATCTAATAGGTGACAGGTACTCACTAAATCCTTCCGTGACAGCTATTTAATATGTAATGTGATTATAAACTGTACTAGAAATTTATTATTAATAACTTACATTATATGTAGTTCTATCCATTTTATAAGGATTAAATACATTATTGTAATAGCCAAATTATCCTTCAGTATGAAAATAAGACTGAAAAATTGTTGCACTAAAAATTGTTGCTATTTTTCTCAAAATAGCTATAGTTAAATTTGTGGTGATATATTTATTACATTGTTTTTGGTAAAAACTTTTTAAATTTGCACAGGACTTTTGAAATAGAATGTCTTTAATTCACTTAGAAATATAATTCAAATGCATATTTCATATAGGATTGCCACATTTGTAAGCCATCAAGTCCAATTACAGTCTATAAAAGAATGTTATTAAATTCCAAAAGGCAATCAGTGATCCACATACTACATTTAAATCTCCTAAGATCAAAATCTCCTAAGAACAAAAACCATATATTCTATCTACAATCTTTAGGTTTAATATCTAATTACAAATGTAGGGGCGCCTGAGTGGCTCAGTCGGTTGGGCGTTCGGCTCAGGTCATGATCTCGCGGTTTGTGAGTTCGAGCCCCACGTCGGGCTCAGGGCTGACAGCTCAGAGCCTAGAGCCTACTTCGGATTCTGTGTCTCCCTCTCTCTGCCCCTCTGCTGCTTGCACTCTGTCTCTCGCATTGTCTCAAAAATAATAAACATTAAAATAAAAATAAATAAAAATAAAATATAAAATAAATATATAAAATATAAATAAAAAAATAAAATATAAATAAATAAATAATCAGATAAATAAATAAATAAATAATAAAATATAAAATAAAAAATAAATAAACATTAAAAAAATTATAAATGTAATAGTTTACGTTATAGCCTACCTTCTGAGAAGACTTGTAATCATAATCATAAAAGGCAATACCTGTTATGTAAATACTTTATATACATTTGAATTTACATCAAGTGAAAAATAAAAGGATATTTACCTATACTCATCTTAAATTTTATTCTTCTATTAATGTATTTCATTTGTAATAACTTTATTGAGATATTCATATATCATGCAGTTCACCAATTTGAAGTGTATAAATCAGTGGTTTCCAATATATGCCTAAATACATGTAACCATTACCCCAGTCAATTTTAAAACATTTATATCACCTCAAAAAGAAACTCATTACCCTTTAGCTATCAACTCTTTATCATCCACCCTACCCCTCAGTCCTAATTAATCATTAATCTTTGTCTCTACATGGATTTGCCTCTTCTGGAGATTTCATATAAAGGACATCATGTAATATATGGCATTTTATGATTAGCTTCTTCTACCTAGCATAATGTTTTCCTAGTTCACCCACGTTCATGACCATGCAGTATTTTTCCATTTCTTTAGATATCCCTTAATATCTTTCAACAACAGTGTTTTGTAGTTTTAAGAGTATAAGTTTTGTACTTTTTTGTTAAATATATTCCTAAGTATTTTATCCTTTTTCATGATATTACAAATGGATTGTTTTCTTAATTTCATTGGCCTTTCATTGGCCAAATAATACTCCATTGTATGACTATAACACATTTGGGTTATCCATTCATCAGTTGATGAATGTTCGGGTTGCTTCTACCTTTTGCCTAGTATGAATAATGCTGCTATAAACATTTTTTGGGCTGAACATATGTTTCTGTTTTTCCTGGGTGTGTTTATATATATATCTGTAAGTGGAACTGTTGGGTCACATGGTAACCATGTTTAAACATTTGAGGAACTGCCAGACTGTTTTCCAAAGTGGCCATACCATTTTATATTTCCCTAGCAGTGTGTGAGGTTTCCATTGTCTCCACATTATCAACAACACTTGTTATCTGACTTTTTAATTTCAGTGATCCTAGTGGGTAGAAATGGTGTCTATTGTGGTTTTGATTTGCATTTCCCTGCAAATCAGGTGCCTCAGGATGTTGAGTTTCTTTCCATGTCCTTATTGGCTACTTACATATCATTTGCATAAATGTCTATTCAGAACTTTTACCCATTTTTAAGCTGTCTTTTTCTTATTGATTTGCAAGTGTTCCATCTATATTCTAGATACAATACTTTATCAGATATAGGTTTTGCAAATAGTTTCTTCCATTCTGTGGGTTGTCTTTCCACTCTTGATAATATTCTCTGAAGCATAGTTGTTAATTGTAATGGAGTGTAATTTATTTTTGTTGTTGATCTTGTTGCTCTTGTTTTTGATGTCATATTTCAGAATCCATTGCCAAATTTGAAGTCATGAAGATTTAGCTCTATTTTCTTCTAAGAATCTTACAGCTTTAGTCCTTACATTTAGGTCTTTCATCCATTTTGGGTTAATATTTGTATATTGTTTGAGGTAAGGGTCTAACTTCATTCTTTTGAATGTGGCTGTCCCAGTGGTCTTGGAACCATTTGTTGAAACAACCATTCTTTCTGCATTGAATTATCTTGATACCCTTGTTGAAAACCAGTTGACCATAAATACATGGTTTATTTCTGGATTCTCTATTATATCCATAGATCTATATGCCTTTCCTTATGCCAGTACCACACTTTTCTGATTACTTTTGCTTTGTAGTAAGTTTTGAAATCAGAAAGTGTGTGTCCTACTACATTGTCCTTTTTTAGCCAAATTGTTTGGCTGTTCTGGTATTCTCACAATTTCATATGGATTTTAGAATCAGTTTGTCAGTTTCTGCAAGCAAGCCAACTGGCCACCTGATAGGTATTGCATTGAATATATAAATCAATTTGGAGAAGATTGTCATTTTAACAATATTAAGTCTTGTGATTCATGACCATGCAGTATTTTTCCATTTCTTTAGATATCCCTTAATATCTTTCAACAACAGTGTTTTGTAGTTTTAAGAGTATAAGTTTTGTACTTTTTTGTTAAATATATTCCTAAGTATTTTATCCTTTTTCATGATATTACAAATGGAATTGTTTTCTTAATTTCATTTTTAGATTATTCATTGCAAATGTATAGAAATATAATTGATGTTGTATATTAAAATTATATCATGTGACCTTGATGAATTGATTTTTTAATTCTAATATGTTTTACTGGTTTCCTTAGGATTTTCTGTCTACAGTATCATGTTATATGCATATAGAGATCATCTTATATCTTCCCTTCTGAAATGGATTGTTTTTATCTCTTTTTCTTACCTAATTTATCCAGTCAATACTTCAACTACAATGTTAAATAGAAGTGATAAGAGGGCACATTCTTGTCTTCTTCCTGAATTTATGGACAAAGAATCCAGTGTTTAATCATTAAGTATCATGATAGTTGTAGGTAGCTCATAGATACCCTCTATGAGGTTGAGGAACCACCCATCTCTTCCTAGTTTGTTGAGTGTTTTTCTCACGGAAGTGTATTGTATTTTTCTAAATTACTTTTTGCATAATTGAGATGAGCATGTAGGTTTTTTATTTATTTTTTTATATTCTTTTGTTCTATTGATAAAGCATATCATTGATTTTTGGATGTTAAACAAATCTTGCATCCCTGTGATAAATCCCATTTGGTAATTGCCATGATCTGAATGTTTTTGGTCCTTCAGAATTCATATGTTGAAAACCTAATGGCCAAGGTGATACTATTAGGAAGTATGGCCTTTAGAAGGTGATTAGGTCATGAGGACACAGCCCTCATAAATGGGATTAATATCCTCATAAAAGATGCCCCAGGGTGCTAGTTCACCCTATCTCTTATGGGAGGATACAAAGAGAAATCTGAAACCCAGAAGAACATCCTCACCCGACTGCTGATACCTCATTCTTGGACTTTGAGTCTGCAGAATTGTGATAAATGTGTTGTTTATGAGCCACGTAGTCTATGCTATTTTGTTATACCATCCCAAACACATTAAGACAGTAATGCTGATAATTCTTCTATATGTTGCTGAATTCTATTTAATTTTGTTTTTATATTCATAAGAAATTTTGGTCTACAGTTTTTATTATAATGTCTGTGCAATAATACTGGCCTTATGGAAAGAGTTAGGAAGTGTTCCTTCCTCTTATTTCTTTTGGAAGCATTTCAGAGGGATTGGTGTTGATTCTTTAAGTGTTTGGTATATTTCTCCAGTAAAGTCATCTGGTCATGGGCTTTTCTTTGTTGGGGGATTTTTAGTTACTGATTCAATATGTTTACTTGTTATATAGATGTATTTTTTAAAAAAAAAATTTAATGTTTATTTTTTGAGAGAGAGAGAGAGAAAGAGAGAGATAGAGTGTGTGAGCAGGGGCAGAGAGAGAAGGGAGACACAGAGTCTGAAGCAGGCTCCAGGCCCTGAGCTGTCAGCATAGAGCCTGATACAGGGCTGGAACTCACAAACCAGGAGATCATGATCTGAGCTGAAGTCAGACGCTTAACCACTTAGCCAACTGAGCCACCCAGGTGCCTTATATAGATCTATTTAGAATGTCTCTTTCTTTTTTCAATCAGTTTCCATGGTTTGTGTCATTTAAATTATGTAAATTTTGCCATACAATTGTTTATACCATTCTCTTACATTCCATTTTGTTTCTATAAGGCAGAAGTAATGCTCCTAGTTTATTCCAGTAATTTGAATATTTTCTTTTTCTCTTGGTCCATTGAGCTAAATGTTTGTCAATTTTGTGGATCTTTTCAAAGAACTAGCTTTTGGTTTCCGAGATTTCTTTCTGTTGTTTTCTCTATTTCATTAATTTCTCTTTCAATCTTTATTTTTTTCATTCTACTTTCAGTTTAGGTACCTCTTCTTTTTTCTCTGTCTTAAAGTGAAAGTTTAGGTTTTTGATTTCAGATCTCTCTTCTTCTTTATTATAGGCATTTATAGTTTAAAATTCCTTATAGGGATTTACAGCTATAAATTACTAGGTTAGTTGAATCCTATAAGTTTTTGTGTTTTTATCTTCATTTTCATTAATCTGAAAGTATTTCCTAATTTCCCCACATGTTTTTCTTGATGCACTGATTGTTTAAGAGTATATTCACAGTAACAATAGTTGTTTTGGGAGGGAGGTTGAAATATTATAAAACACCCAATATAGGTCCCATGGTGTAATGGTCAGCACTCTGGGCTCTGAAACACCCAATATATAAATTAGGTAAATGGAAAGCTTCTCTGTTCAAAATCAGAGAAGATGCTTCAGAACTAAGTCTGTTTGCCCTCTTCCCACCTATTATTGTATCCCCAGCAGTGGTTCATGAAGCACATTCTCAGAAGGCTGGGGTTCTGATGAATACAATTTGAAAGCTCCTGATTTAGCCCAACTTCCACATTTTATAGGTGAGAAAATTGAAACACACAGAGGGTAAGCACTTCAGCTAGAATCAAGTCGATAGTGGCATAATTCACTCTTTGAACAAAGAAGCTAGATTATGGGATACTTTAGTCAACAAATACTTATTATTGAGAACCTACTGTGTATAAGCAGTGTTAAGGTACCCAAGATATAGCAGTGAACACAATAGAAAAGATCCTAGTCTTTTAGAAATTTGATGTAGATAATCGTCCCTAGTGTTTGCCATCATTGGGGTATGCTTTGAGTGACATTTTCATTATAGGTTGTCACTCTTCTATGGCTCATTCTTTCAGTCTATCTTGTGACTCAGGGTATTACTTCTTTGGATAACTAACTAGTTAGATGTACTGACACTGGTCGCGGCATCAAGAAATATGACTAGCCATATGAGAACTTAACCCAACCTTTGACTTTTATTGTTTGAATAAAAAAGGCCCAACCTCTGGTTTTCAGTTTCAAATGATATACAAATTGTTAGTGACTAGATTGACATATTAAATGTGTATTATTGTCTGCTCTATAACTGCTATAATTGTCTGCTTATAACTTTCAGCCATTTCTATTTTAAATCAGTTGTTTCTATACACATGTTATCTGATTGAAAATAATTACATGGCCTTATCTCCTTGGTTGATCAATTTTTATTCTAATATTTGAAGGTTCTGGTATAATAGCCACTTTTTCTTATTTTTCAGAAAAACAAAATGAAGGTACAGCTTTGTTTTATGAATTTATTTTCTATTTTCATGCATGGGGGTCCAGAAGGGATTTTAATGAAGGTGTATTAAATTTAATACATCGAACTTTAGAATAGTGAAATTCAGAAATCGTGAAAGTAGTTAGTTAAGTGTATGTACATAATTTAGAAAATCTTATGTGTTTGCTTGTCGCTGCTATATCTGTGTGTGTGTTTGTGTGTGTGTGAATAGAGTATAAAACTTCATTTTTTAAAAATAAAAGTCAGTGGAAAAATAGTGTCTGAAATAGAATTTTGTTCTTAAGTTTGTGGGCAACTGTAGTACTCATTTGAACGCAACAAATGCTAACTAGTGGCACATTCCATTGTAATATCACACATATATGTAATAAAACATAATGAAGGTATTTGAAGTCAGTCTCTTTTTGGCATTACGTCTATGATTATTTACCATTCCTACATTTACTAAGTTTCTTTATTTTACCTTTAAGCATAGAATCTGAGAGAATTTTCATTTTGTCCTTTATACTTAAAACATTTTGATCTTTCTCTTTGGTGTTTTAATAAGTATTATGGTGTGATCACCTTCTTGTGGAGGGAAATAATCATCTTGTCTTTTCTCCGAGAGGTGCCTCCTCACCAACTCTGGGATGTGGAGGACTGCCCAGTTGCACCTAACTGTCTGACTTCCTATAGAAACATAGCTGGGATCTAACATTAGGAAAAGGCGGGGGGGGAGGGGGGGAATCCGAAGATGGAGTGAGAGAAGAAATGATGGAAGTTTTAGTGGTCAGCAGGTGACCGGGTACTTAAAAGGTAAACCTATTAATAACCCTATGTACACATTTCAAGGTCTAACCATTGATATTTATATTTTATTGATTATCCTGCTTTCTGTAATATGTTTTATCATAATCTGAGTCATTGAAAGGCATCACCTTTGGAGAATGTGTTCATGAACAGTAACTGAACCTTTTGCTCCTCTTCCCTAATCACACTAGTGGGTGCAGGGATCAGTCCTGTTGATCAAAGTATTGTCCTTAGTTCATAACCCTGCTCACAGATTCCTTGGCTGAGTCAGAAAACTGGGTCATGTGCTCTTATAATCTGGCCTTGGCCCAAGCTGCCTCTGGAATGGACAAATGACCGAGCTGCTGAGACTGTTCACTCCTATCTCTTTCCATTTCAGGGTATGTTTTCATTTATTTTCTTTGTCCCACTTGTGGGTGGTTATAACCTGATTAGAACATTGAGTGTCTCCCTTTTGTATAAACTCCCCTTTAGAAATGTCATTTTTAAAAATTTTATTTCTAGCCAACAACCTTGGTTTTTGTCAGAAAAAGAGATTTTACACTGATTGATTGAAGTACACCTGATGCACGATGTTAACATTATTTTTAGGTGTATAACAGTGATTGGACAAGTCTCTGTGTTATGCTATAGGTCTGTGCTTACCACAAGTGGAGCTTCCGCCACCATACAACACAATTACAATATCATTAATGGTTCCCTGCGCTGTACCTTCCATACCCATGACTTATTCATTCCGCGACTGGAAGCCTAGATCTTCCCACTCCTCTCCGCCCATTTTGCCCATCCCCCCACTCTCTTCCCTCAGGCAACCATCAGTTGGTTCTGGGTATTTGTGGGTCTCTTTCTGGTTTTTTTGTTTGTTCGATTACTTGTTTTGTTTTTTATATTCCACATATAAGTGAGATCATCTCATATTTATCTTTCTCTGAAGAAAGAGAGATTTTATTTATTTATTTCTTAAAGTTGTATTTATTTATTTTGAGAGAGAGAGCAAGCGAGTGGGAGAGAGGAAGAAAGAGAATGCCAAGCAGGTTCCACACTGTCAGCGCAGAGCCCATCACGGGGCTCAATACCACAAACCCATGAGATTGTGACCTGAGCCAAAATCAAGAGTCGAATGCTTAACCAACTTGAGCCACCCAGGTGCCCCAAGAAAGAGAGATTTTAGACTTGCAGTTAACATTGTGATTTTTGAGATGGAAATTATGTAGTAATATGTAAATCTTTATCAGAATATTTGAGCTCTAATTGTGTGATTCCAATAAGTCTTAAGATAATAAGAAGAGAAAAAACTAGAAATGCTTACTGGAAATGTTAGGAAAGAATTTCTGTGGAGGAAAAAAAAAAGAATTTCTGTGGAGGATTGATAGCTTGGATTTTTTTTTCTGGGCATAGTGCATGTTTTCTCACATATAAAAATGATTTAAGAAAATAAAAATGATTTAATTATATATGCATATCCATATCTAAACTATGCTGCATTTCATTTAATTATTTGTCCTAAAAATGTATAGTTTAACTGTAACATTTATGCCTCTTCCATTCTTCATTTGTTTTGTTACTTTTTAAAATCTGTTTTTGTGAGAAACTTCATTATATTTTATCAAAAATTTAGGAGACTTTCATTCATTCATCTGGATTTGTTTTAAAGGGGTTCAAATGATGAAGAAATCATACTAAATTCTTGTCCTCAGGAAGCTTATAAACTAGTGGAAATGACAGTAATTGGGCACATGATAACTCTGATACACAGTTCAAGCTGGTCACTGCTTGTCTACTTAGCTTGCTAGTCATTGGAGTGTTTATTCACCTGGCTACAGAAATTATTTCAGGATTTGAGTTGGTTTAGAGAGACTTGGGATCTTTGCTGGAATTTTGGAAAAGGAATATATATTTTTTAAATTTTCTTTAACTTTTTTTTGAGAGGGAGAGATTGAGAGAGAGAGACAAAGCACAAGTAGGGGAGGGGCAGAGAGAAAGGGAGATACAGAATCCAAAGCAGGCTCTAGGCTCTGAGGTGTCAGCACAGAGCCCGATATGGGGCTCGAACCCACGAATGCAAGATGATGACTGGAGCCAAAGTTGGACATTCAAATGACTGAGCCACCCAGGTGCCCTGGAAAAGGGATATTTTTCCCCAGGTCTGCCAAGCTGGGAGGATAGAAGTCTGGTGTAAGTGGGTAGAGTCTCCAAGAATGAGGTCCACGTAGAGAAAGATGGATGACATCTTATGATTTCAGGTGCATCTCTGGATGCTGTCACTGTAAAGGTGGTCATTCCCTTTGGGCATGCCACTTACTGGGTCAACACATTACCTCTGTGGTTCCTGCTAGTTTTAGCTGAGCTTCTGACAAATGAAAGTGATTTGAGAGGTGCAGTGTCCAAAGCCTGCGTTCTTTCCATGTTGCTGATAGTTGCCAACTCTGGCTGTACAGTGGCACCTGGGGACCTTTTACAAAATACACCTTCAAGGGCCAACTCTAGACCTACTGAATCACTCCCAGGTCGGAAGAGGTTTAGGAACCTGTATTTTAAAAGTCTCTTTCAAGGGGCGCCTGTGTGGCTGAGTCGGTTAAGCATCTGACTCATCTGATTCTCGACCCTGCTCAGGTCATGATCTCACGATTTGTGAGGTCGAGCCCCGCATTGGGTTCTGCGCTGACAATGCAAAACCTGCTTGGGATTCTCTGTCTCCCTGTCTCTCTGCCCATCCTCTGTGCTCTTGCTCTCTCTCATAATAAATAAATGTTTAAAAATAAAATAAAAGCCTCCTTCTGGATCACCATCATAGTTAATCCACATATTAGAGTTGGGGAACCATTGCTGTACAGAATAATGCCACCACTTTACGTCTCCATTTTGCAAATGGAGAAAGTCAATCCCAGAAAATTAAAATCCCTTTCAGAGGCCATGTAAGAGGTCACATCAAGTCTTTTGAGTAAGCACTCAAATCTAAAGTCTTTGTTGATTTTTCCTTTTTGCAATGCTGCATTAAAAAGTCACACTGCTCTTTATTCTTAGGTTGGTGATTGTCTTAGTTTGAGTCCCCTAGAAAACGAAGCCCAAAGCAAGAATCATATATTGATGCTTTACTTGGGAGTTGCAAACTCAGGGCAATGAGAGTGAGAAAAAAGAGAAACAAGAAAGGGAAGGATGGAAAGTGAAACAGTGAATGATGCTTGAGCTGCTATCTCAGTGTCTGCTAGCTATCTCCATGAATAGATGCAACAGGTCGCTCACTATCTCCATGAATAGATGCAACAGGTCGCTCAGCAAGTGTCACTTTTGCAAAACAGTGTGAAAAGTGCCTCTGAGCCATCCTCGTGGGAGAGGGAGGAAAGGAATTCTGTGTATATGTTAACCTCCTGTCTCCTGTACCTATTGGCCAGATTTTACTCCATGGGAGTTAATGGGGCTAGGCTTTGAGATGGCCTTCCCTGGCCCCACAGAATGCCAGGTTCCATGTGCTACCATGGCAAGAGGAGCCAGAAATTCTGAGCATGGGACTGATCTACCTGTCCATGACACAGAAGCTGAGGGGTTGGCTCCATTAGTTCTGGAGGAAGTTGCAGGTGGAGGAACCAAGGGAATCTCAGGAAGCACATGAAATATATCCCACACAGCAATGGTGTCTTACTGTTCATATTTTAGTCTTTTTAAGCCTATTTATTTATTTTGAGAGAGAGAGAGAGAGAGACAGAGAATGTGTGTGTGTGCGCAGGGGAGGAGCAGAGAGAGGGGGAGAGAACAAATCTGATGAGGGGCTCAATCTCATGAACCTTGAGATTGTGACCTGAGCCAAAATCAAGAGTCGGGTGCTTAACCTACTGAGCCACGCAGGCAACCCCAACTGTTAATATTTAAAAAAATTTTTTTTAATGTTTATTTTTGACAGAGAGAGAGAGACAGAGCATGAGCGAGGGAAGGGCAGAGTGAGAGAGGGACACAGAATTGGAAGCAGGCTCCAGGCTCTGAGCTGTCAGCACAGATCCATCCCGACGCGAGGCTCGAACTCACAGACCACGAGATCATGACCTGTGCTGAAGTCTGACACTCAACTGACTGAGCCACCCAGGCGCCCCTTTTTAAAATTTTTTTAAATGTTTATTTATCAACTGTTAATATTTTAAAGAATTCTTCTCGTTACACCGTCAGCAGCTTCCATAGACAATATCCAATTTCTTTCCCTTTTCCCTACTGTCTCTGCTCAAATACTTCATCCCAGGTCCTGAGCCAATTCTCTTCTGAGACCTGGGATGTAAGCACCCATTGGTGCTGTCCCCCAGGCTCCCCTGTCATGCCTGCAGTCTCATGAGTAGTACAGTAATATTAATCTGGCAGCCTGGGCCCCTTCTTTGTATGATCCCATCCTTGTGATTGCATCTTCCTCTATCCCTCGTGTTCTAGTACTCAGCTATAGACTTCAACTTTATTTCTTACAATACTAGTGAGTTGTTTTCAGACTCCTCCCTAGGTACCAGTAAACTCTTCCTACCATCCACCCTTGTTCTGGACAGCCCAAGCTCCCTCAAACAAGAACCTTGCCTCTGAACTTGGGATCCTAGGTCTTTCTTGACTTGTAGAACTGGTCACTGATGTCAGCCTGACCTAGTTTTTCTTATGTCTGGTCTACATACTTGATTATAATTTTGCTTCTGTTTTTGAAAATCCCAGGCACAAATGTTTGACTAATTCACCTTTCTCCTCTGGCTGCCCTCCCATACGTGTCCTCCCAGAGCCAGAGTTTCCAGCTTGTTCATTTGTTAATCTGTGTCTTGTCATAACATTTGGGGGTTCTGTCAGCCCCAGGTTCTTTCTTTCTGCTTTGCACCATACAATAACGAAACAAGATTGTGTCTTATATTATCAAAAAAAGTACATTTTGAGTCAAATAATTTGCCATATCCAAGTCAACATAATTGTAATATCCAAGACTGTGTATATATTACTTCTCCTTATAGTTCTATTGTAAGATACTTTTGGTTCTATCAATATCTCACTTTGCCTTTTATTGTTTTATATCTATGGACGTAGAGCCTGCAAGCAAAAACAAATGTGAACTTCAAACAGCGTCTTAATCTTTCTATTAGATCTTCAATAGTGAACATATGTTATGCAATAATACATTTAGGATGACATTTAATCAAAAATTGCATAAGCCTCTCCCCCTAGTTTAAGCCCTAGAGAACGTGTTGTTTATTGGCTTGCTAACAGCTTAATTTGCACTCTTAGTATATCAATCTAGAGAACTTGAAAATCAACTCTGTTTAAAACAGATTTTATTTTTAACACATAACAATTAGACAAAGTTTATGGTATTCAGAATTGGAAATGCAAAACAGTTAATTTGTCGTCAGTAATCCCTTGCTTCCTTCCCCATGGAGGGGTTAATTAGAAATTTTGTTTCAGTTCTCTTGGAAATTTTGTCTTCTTAAAAAATTATATAGAAAAGACAACTTCCTAGTTAAAATATTGGCAAGCTGCTACTCCATAATAAGCTCTCTTCTAATTTTCCATTAAATGATCCATGAATACATACGGAAATTCAAAAATTCAGTAGCAATGGAAAGGAAAGATAACAGCCACCCATTTACATAAATCCTATGAGGAATTCCCAGTAATTACTGAGCTGATGTGGCCTGATTGAAAAACACATTTAATAGCCTCCACAGCTCATACCTAATTAAAAGAAAATTTAAGTATACAGAGCAAACAGTCTAGTCCCATGATGTGTCTTTTCCTCAGAAATGTATTATCTGCACGTCCCAGAAAACTAGGAAGCTGCCTCTTCATTGCATCCCTCCTGGCACATAGTAGGTGTTATAAAACTTTTTTTCTAATGAATGAATCTGTGTGAAGTACTTTCTAAAGTGGTCCTCTATTAACATTTCTTTCTCTGCATCCCTCTTGACAATCCAAACCCTCTGGACTTAAAATAACTGGAGCCTTAGGGGAAAATGTGGAGGAACATCATTCTATCAAGGATTTATAGAATCGAGCAGGTAGATGTGGTGGTGGCAGAGGTGATAAGAAGCCAAGTGATTTGTGGTGCATGTTACTGGTGACATGAGAGTTTATCCATCAGTAGGAAGATAACGCCATTTTCTAAAATGTCAGCTTTTCCCTAGATTATTTGAAAACTGACAAGGGATGTAAGAAAATATCCTCCCTACAGCTCATAGATGGATGCTTGTTGGATACAGGAAATTGACCCATGGGGATGTGTTGAGCTACCTCCATGTTTAGATCTAAGAAGTCCCTGCAAAGTGAAAGGAGAATGAGACCCTGTACAAGTGGCCACCTGGGAAAGATGCCTGTCTTATTGTAGGAGCAAGCGAGAAAAGAAAAGGCAGAAATGTTTTTTTTTTGATTGTAGAAGATAAAAGAGTGACACCTAAATTCACTTAATCCGGTTATAGTGAAACAATAGAAGGGTAAATTCTGAAAAGCAAGGAGAGAAAAAGACACATTATTTTCAAGGGAACAAAAATTATACTGAAGGCGCAATTCCCAACAGTGTCAAGAGAAGCCAGAAGACAATGGAATTACAGTGCTGAAGCAAATTAACTGTCAGCCTAGAATTTTAAATCCCAGTAAACTATCACTCAAGAGTAAGGATGAAATACAAATATTTTCAATCCCACAATGAGACGGAGACAATTTAAAACTCACAGATATTTGCTAAAAGAACAAATGGAGGACCTATTTAGCAATGAAGGAAATTGAATTCAGAAAAAAGAATTAGGACCCAGTAAGAATGGTTATTAAAATCATCAATAAATGTGTGTAAATCTCAATGAGTGTTGGCTATGGAAACATTAATGAATAATTCAGGTGTTTTAAAAGCAAAGTGAACTCAATTACTAGGAAATAACTTTACCAGGGGGATGGGTATTGCCATTAGATGTGTAAGGTTCTTGTATTTGAGGGGAAGAGGTTTGAATTATTTTCAGATGTTTTTAATAAAGTGTAAATATTGAAAACTTGGGACAACCAAGAAAATATAAAGATAGAATATATAATTTCTGAACCAATAGAGGCATAAAAGGAAATAAAACGTTGATGAGTCCAATAGAATACAGTAACAGAGAAGAATTGAAAGAAGGATGTAGTACAGAGAAGCAGCATATGAGATGTTCAACACAAATAGGTCATTAATCATGGTAAATATAAACAGACCAAATGGTGAAAGGTGATATTTTCAGCATAGAAAGTGAAATGGAGCTGTATGCTGTTGACAAAATTACCTGGTAAGATATCTAGGTATATATACTAGGTATATACCAATCAAAAATTAGCTGGCTTAAATATATTAGGATAAATAGACTTTAAGGCTAATGAATATATTAATTTTAGAAAGAATCCTGCAATGTGCAGAAAATCTCCAAACTTATTTCCACCTAACCACATAATCTCAAACTATGTGAAGCAAAATTTGACAAATATGGAAGGAGAAATGAACAAATCCACAGAGTAGGAGAATTTATTATACTTCTTTGAATAAGTGAAAGATCAAGCTGACAGGACATTAGTAAAGCTCTACTAGACTTGACCAACACAATTAATGAGATTAGGTTTTCCTTTACCTGATAAGCCTACCGTGGCTCTGCTGGAAATAATTGTCAAATTTTGCCATTTACCTATTACACCACTTTGATCTCTCTCTGGGCTTCTTTCTATGCTTTAGGGCATCTGTGAGCATGTACAGGTATTGGCTTTCAGCGAAATCTGACAGGGAACTGCATACCGGTCTTTCTTGGTCACAGATACTTACAAACTTCATGGGGAGAAAAGTCCAGTGCTCTCAGCCATTTAGAATTGGTTAGGAGAAAAAGGCCACATGCCGTTCATTCTCTTAGCATCCCTGAAAACCTTTTTCCTTCCTTGATTCCTACTTCCATCTCTCCTTTTTTTTTTAATCCTCCTTCCTTCTTCCTTTCTTCCTTTTTTCTTTTTTCTATCTTTTTTGATACCTCTCTTTCTTTTCACCCTTAAACATTATATGATTTTAGATCTTGTGTGTAATAGCAAAGCAAAAGTGGTTGAACCTTTTTTGAAGTGACAAAATCCATTTTAACCAGTATTTCAAAAATTGAATTTGTCCATAAATAGTGTGGGTCTTTATCATTTTAAAAATTGCTTTTGCTTTATGGAATAGTATAATAACTTTGACAATCTAAGCAGCAAGCCATTTCAGAAAACAGTTTTTCCTGAATGGATGATACTAAACTACTACTGAAGAAAACAGTTTACAAAATAAATGAAGCACACTCTAAAATATGTAATTGCTGAATCCTTTTCTTTTTTTTTATATGAAGTCTATGGCATACTTCATGTTTCTGGTATTAATAATAATAATAATGAGCAGTCATTAGCATACAATGAATCTGTCATTTACCGGAGTATTTGTGAGGTCCATGCTCGGGCACCAATAAGAACATGATAAAGTAACTAAAATGGGTAAAATCCCCAATAGTGTGTGATTTGGTCTTTTTGTTTGTAGAATAGAAAAAAGAATCTGCACTGAAACTTTCTAGTAGTAGATGGAAGTGAGATTAGCAAATGGGCCACAAAATTCTCTGAAAATATAATTACTTGTGCATTCATTCACAACAAATAAGTATTTATTATAAATTAATTTATATAAATGAATTCACATCATAAATATAGTAACTCTCTTGATATCTCATTTTCTGAATTAAGATATGCTTGCTAATATTATACTAAATAATTAACTGTGGAAGATAATGACGATTTGGCTATATCACTTAGTCTCTTCCATATTTCTGATGTGCTTTCATCTAATCATGAAACATTAAGGCAGAAAGAAACCTAATAGAAGTCAGTTAATCAAATTAGATTCCATAGAGCCCTAGCGTTCTTTTAAAATGCTTTTGTCTGTCTATAGGGGAGCTGTGCAAAAGAATGGAAGCTTCTAGCTGCTCATTCTACTTCAACTAGATCAACTCTAGCTTACTTTGCTTTATATTTATGTATTGAAATTCTGTCTTTGGTATTTTTCAGACACAGTGCCCCAAGCCAAAAAATAAGACATTTAAAAGCCACTCATCAAATCTTACTCCTTAATTTAAACAGATGAAGAACTTAAATTCTAAAAAAAAACACCTCTTTAAATTGTTTACCTAAGGTCACACAATATAGGAAAGGAGCTAAAACTAGAAAACAGGATTTTTAACTCTCGCCTTACCAGTTTTATACACGTATCTTCCTTTGCAGTTAAGACGTGGTAGATTGTTTCAGTAAAGCTCATGTGGATCACATCTGGCTGTACATATGTTTTGTGTAGTCTCCTCTCTTGTTGACCCTGGTCTTGGCCATGTGACTTGCTTTGGCCAATGGATTGTTAAGGAATGTGAAAGAAACTGATGTACGATGACCATTCATACATGAGGGCTCTCTTTTGCTGTTAGTAATTTTCATGTACTATTTGAAACATTGGGCTCATCTCATGGGTTAGAGAGCTCATGGACAGAATTCCCAGTTGAGGTCCCAAATTATGAGTGAGCCCAGCTAATACCACATAAAATACATGAGCTTTCCCAAATGAGGTCAGACCACTAAAGCATGAGCAAATAGATGGTTGTGTCCTTAAACCACTAAGTTTTAAGGTAGTTTGTTTTTGCACTGATAGTTAACGAAAAGAACAGTATTGACTTATTGTCCCAACCATGACCTTTCCTAGGATCCAAGCGTAGCATATTTTTATGGATTATTTAAAAAACTGTGCATCACACTGACTTCTTCTAGTAGCTAATGTTATATAAAATTATGTATTCTTTCATTGGAGAGATTCTGTCTTTATTTCCTTCATTTCCTTCAGTAACTGCAGTCTGTTAAATTTAGATATATTTTGTTATCTTTAATTACAGAACCTTGGGAACTGCCACAGTTACTAGGATCATATGTGTAGGAAAGGCCCCAGGTGAGCTACATCTGAGTAGAGTAGGGATGGAAAGGACAGGTCCAGATTGTCCCTAACATATGTGATGCCAGTTCAAAAGTACAGGTGGAAGCCCATGTACCATATGTCTAAAGTTTTTAAGTGGTAAGTCAAACTAACAAATTTTTAAATAGATTATATTCTATTATTCCACCCTGGCAAATATAACTTTACACCAACCTGTAAGACCAAGTTTGAATTTAGAATTCTTGGCCACCTCAGAGTTTTGCCCTAGAATATGATAGCACAGAATAGCTGGGCCCTGGCCAGGTGCTCACTCTGTTCTCTTCCTTCCTTCAACTTCAACAGCATGTACCTTAAGAGGTCTCATGTACAAATTTGTGGATGCATCAGCCCACATAATTAATCTTGGTCTCTATCCTCCCTTCGATAGCCACACATTAGGTTTCAATTCTAGCAGTGTTCCACTGAGAAAACTTTCAAAGAAAAGAGTCCTGTGAAGGTCCTGGAAATAGGATCCAAACACTCTGGATTGTGAATTATGGCATCCCATGAACTAGGAACACGGATGGGGCTGGGTTACATGTAGGCCTGTACCATTGGGCCCACGTATTCCTTGCATGTCCAAAGAGATGGTGCCAGAGGAGACTCAGAGGCCCTAGAAAGCATGAGGCCCTGGATGGGAAGCTCTCTTTCCTGGGTCTAAGGGTGTGAGTTTCGTTGGGGATCCCCAGCATCAGACCCTGAAACAAGGTCTTGAGAGCAAGTAGTTTGAGAGGTGATCTCAGAAACCATAGGTAAGAGTATGAGAGAGTGAGAGACATCAAGGAGAAGCCAATTCAGGGACTGTTAATGAATAGTCACTACTATTAACATTTTGGGCTCAGTTGCCCTGGGGATCTCTAGGAGTTCGTGTAGAATTCACTTTAGAGTTATTCCTACCAAAAGTCAAAGACGCTGGGTTATTTTTCCACCGATTTGTTACATATTTGTTGAGGACTACAAACACATTTGTGGTCTGATCCATGTGAAGGCTGAGTACCCTCATATGTTCAGAGAAAGCCCTCGGAGAGAATGTCACAGTTTTCCATAAAGCCATTTGCGTACAGGGAGGATTTAAATGCCCAGGGGACCTGGCAGGGCGTAGACAGTATCTGCTGCAGTGCAGAACTGGAAAACACTTTGAGAAAACATATCCCAAAAAGAGAATGATAGTTTGATGATATAATGTAGCCATAAAATTTCCAAATTTTTAAAAATCCAAATCCTCTCCACCTCTGCTATTTTACATCTTAAGGGAATGTGGATACTGGCTTAATTCAGAAGTGACTTCCTGTTGATAGTTTATGATATTTCTACTTACGTTTGTGGCATGAATCAATTAAATTACAATTGTTTTATCACTGTACCTTCAGAAATAAAGTGATCATGGGTGCCTGGGTGGCTCAGTCAGTTAAGCATCTGACTTCGGCTCAGGTCATGATCTTGGGGTTCGTGAATTTGAGCCCCACATTGCGCTTGCTGCTGTCACCACAGAGCCCGCTTAGGATCCTCCATCCCCACCTCTCTACCCCTCCCCCCCAAAATAAATAAACATTTAAAAAAAGTGATCATTTCCATGAATTCCACTGTTAGGATGGATTCCTTTTCCAACTGGTAAAGGAGAGAGGCTGGCACTGTGCATTCCTTAAGGTCTTTACTCATGAACATTTCATGAGTTGGAAAATGCTCACTTAAGAACGTCCTTGGCTTTCACTTTCACACTCAGTATCATTAAGAAGTCGATATTTTTAGGGAAAAGGGAGTAGCATATAACATAAAGCTTTTGGTAGGAGCTTTACACTGGGACTTGTGCATTGAATCATGTTTACTATTAAATAGCCAGTTATTCTCTGTCTTCAATGAGAATAATAATTACTCTTGAGTTGCTTAAATTTCCTATTCTAAGCAGTATAATTTTATTTAAATTACCTAATCTAAATATTTTCCTTTCAGTCTGTTCGTGAAAGAGAACGATGAGGTTTCTTTATTTCTGTTAATAAAGCACATGTTTTGATCACATGATTATCTCACCTGGTTTGTTCTAATGATGTTGTCACAACTCAAATAATTCTCTCAGAATGAAAACAGTCCATGAATCACTGATGATAAAATGTGACTGGAGTCCTTTTTGAGAAGAAAATTTTTATTCTAAAATTAAATTTGATAGAATAAAAATAACAACATTCTGACAGCCTTTGTTTTCTCTTTAGACCAGCTGATAATCTTGAACTTTGCTTAGATGTAATATAGATTTCAAATGTGATCCATCGTCAGTGTATTTTAGTATACAATGTATAACACTAACATTATATGTATTATGTATGACACATAGAAACATACAGCATGCAGCATGCTACAGTGCATGTAATTAATATGTTTTTATAGTATATAACACCTAATGTATACCACACATATACAAATCCCCAATTCGATTTTAAAATGATTTAAAGCAATTAATGTTCTTACAGGAGTGACTGATTTTCTTTGCATAAATTTCAGTGTATTTGAAAACAGGTTTGCCATTTTTAACATTTGAGGTGCTAAACGTGAATGAATTAAAATTATAGCTAATTGATGTCATAATACTTATCTGGTCATTGGTTGATAAGCTTGATTTGTTTTCTTGGTTTCAGAAAACTTTCTAATACAGAACTAGGCTTTAATCATTTTTTTATCATTTCTTTTTTATCTATTACTTAAATACTTTGCCATTAGTGGGGAAATTTATGTTATATTCTTATACTACATCCTATTTTAGTGTCATGAGATTTCTATTTATTTTATAAATAAATTTTTGCATATTTTATTTATTCATCTTCATTTCATGGAGGATGGTGAGCTGCAGAGAAAAAAACTAGTGTTGATTAGAAGGAAAAGACAAGCATAGAAGCCTACCCACCATTAAACTGCTGTTAACTGTTGACTTAAGGTTAATGGTATAACAAGGTGATGTGAGAAGTATTATTTGGGCATGCCTCCTTCTGCTTCCCTTGTTTTTTTAACTATGGAAAAATTATCTCAACCTGCTGGTCAAGCTACAAATTATTTTGATTAGTATGGAACAGAGTATCCCTAAGTCATAGAAATGTGGCAGACAGGGACACCTGGGAGGCTCACTTGGTTGGGCATCCAACTCTTTATTTCAGCTCAGGTCATCATCCCAGGGTCCTGGGATCAAGCGCCGCATTGGGCTCCATGCTGAGCATGGATCCTGCTTAGGGTTCTTTCTCTCTCCCTCCCTCCTTCTCTCTCTCTCTCTCCCTCTCCCTCTCCCTCTCCCTCTCCCTCTCCCTCTCCCTCTCCCTCTCCCCCTCCCTCTCCCCCTCCCTCTCCCCCTCTCCTGCTTGCACACACTCTCTCTCAAAATAAACTTAAAATAATAAATAAATGAATAAATAAATAAATAAATAAATAAATAAATAAATAAGAAATGTGGCAGACAATAATGCTCACCAAATATTCCACATATCTGTCTTATTTCTCAGTCTCCATTCAGTTAGATAGAGCCATGGGTTTGATTCTGACCAATTAATTAATTGGCCCTTGGAACAATACAGGTGCTAGGAACAACTCCCCCTTGCACAGTCGAAAATCCCTACTTTTGAGTCCCCCAAAACTTCACTACTAATAGCCCCCTTGGGCCCCTTTGTTGGCCAGAAGCCTTACCAATAGCATAACAGTTGATTAACACACATCTTGCATGTTATATGTATTGTATACTGTATTCTTGCAATAAAGTAAGCTAGACGAAAGAAAATCCTAAGGAAGAGAAAATACATTTACAGTACTTTCTTGTATTTATTGAAAAAATTCTGTGTGTAAGTGGACCTGCACAGTTCAAGCCTGTATTATTCAAGGGTCATCTGTAATGTGTATTATTTTTTTAATGTATGTTTGTTTGTTTGTTGGTTTGTTTATTATGAGAGAGAGAAAAAGAGAGAGACAGAGAGAATCCCAAGCAGGCTTCACATTGTCAGTCCACAGCCCGACACAGGGCTTAAACCCACAAACTGTGAGATCATGATCTGAGCCGAAATCAAGGGTTGGGTGCTTAACTGAGCTACCCAGGCACCCCAATGTTATGTGTATTACTTTTGAGTTGAGCACTGAAAAGCTCGTGAACAAACATCCAGCCACTTTTCTTCCCCTGACCTGTACTTGCAAGTACAGTTGCAAGCTCATGGAATCTTTCACAGAATGGGTCTCTGAGTAGATCTTCCTGTGACCTATGTAAGATATATTCTGTCACTGATAAATAAACTTGCTTATTATGCCCTTGAGATTTAGGAGTAGAGTGTTACTTCAGGATAAGCTAGTTTCTTCTAGATGATACAATATCATTAAATACAATAGTATTACATATTGCTTTACCCCAAAATGAATTTTGGGATTTATGTGATTAAAGATGATTAAGCTATTTTTTAAATGTTTTTGATAGTTGCAGGTGGATCTGTTCTAGTTCCTTTACGATTTGTTCCTCTCAGTGCTGGACGCTACCCTTGTAAAATTTTGTTGACATCACGGTATGATGTGCGTGTCTATTGCATTGAAGGTATAGTAAATGCAGAAGAACCAGAGGCCAGGTTTGAATTTGAAACACCAGCATTTGAAGCCCTTACCCAGAATATTCCAGTGGTAAGTGCAAACATTTTTTGTACTTTTTTTCATCCCCACTGCTACTGTCTCAATTAAAGTCCTCCAAACCTTCATCTTGAACTAGTAGAATTTCTAATTGCATTATCTGCTGCCATTTGTTTTTCCACGTTGATGACAGGAATTTATATTCCTGAATATAAATGTTACCATGTTACTTCCCTCACTAATCACTTCCATTGGATCTCATTCCTTAAAAAATTAACTCTAACTTCCTTAACTTATCATCACATTCCTACTCAAAAGGAATTCCTGGTTCCACCAGGCAGAGTAATGATCTGCCTCCAATCTCTCTACTTCAAATTTCGTTGTGATCTTCACAATTGAGATGGGTTCATGGGCACTAAGAACAATGACTGTAGCTTGGCTATCAAAGTGATACTACAGCATAGAAGAAGGTTATATATTTGTAAGGAATGTTGAATTTTCTAGACTAGAAATTGGTTTTTGTTTGTTTAATTATTAAAGATATAACAAAAGTCTACTCAAAGCACAGAAATTTGTTCTGATGGGATATATAAGCTTGGTGATCTGAGCAGTCTGCCAGAGAGATTGCCCATAATTAGGAGAAGAATGTGTGATTCTAAGACCATTTTATAATTTTAACAATAATTAGTAAGTTAAACAAATATTTCCTTAAATATTAAATAACCCATGGATCAGCCTATTTGACATTGAAAGCATAGTCATGCTCATGCCTTATGTTCACATTGTTGATAGTTGTTCATAACAACTATGACTTTCAAGTGGTAATTTTTCTGAAATGTAATTTAAAATATAATATATAATTTTATTAAAAATACCAAGAACTAATATGTAACTCAACTTCATCATCATCATCCCTCTGACATTTTTCTACTTTTTTTTCACGCTTTAGAATAACAAAACAAAGAATGAATGGAAATGTCAAGTTACTATAGAAGGAGAATGGTTTTATGGACCTTCTGTTTTATATGTTGGAGCAGGTGAAACTGTGCAGTATCCTCTCACATTCAGACCTATTTTGGAATGTGAGATTATGGTATGAACTCACTGATTTTTTTTCCCTAGTATTAATAATGTCTATAAATTGATGTATGATATTAACATGTCTAATTTATGATAAATCTTCTTGCAGAAAAGTTATATCTTCTATGATTTTGATCATCAGTATTCACTCTGCTTGAAACCTTAATAAATGTTTTAACTTGAGGGATAAAATTTCTGAAATTCACAACGCCCCTGGCTGCCAATACTTAATGTCTAGATTATTTTTACACAAAATGTTTAACAAAGTAAAATCATTGTTCCTTTGTTTTTATTCATTGATGTAGGTGGTACTTCAGAGAATACTTTCTTAAGACATATTCCTTTGACAAGGACATAAAAACGTATGGAATTGCTATGTACAAGAAGGCCTATATAAACTCTGTCATTTAGAGAAAGTCCAGAGAAATACAGAGCTTTCACAGGAAATTCATCTTTATTCATTCAGTAGAAGTATTTAGACATAAACCGGAAAAGTCAATGACTGACACATCCTTGACAGCTCATTTCATTAATCAGATTCAAAGTTAATCAGATAGCAGAGATTGTTGGGCATCCGACTGTGACTTCTATAGTGCTGAAATTTGGCTGATTTGTCACAGGGCAGACTTATTGTGCAAAATGAAGCAGATGGTATGGAGTATGTCTTTGACATAAAAGGGATTGGAAAAAGACCCCTGGCCTTGGAACACATCATTATAAACTGTCAAGTAG
The DNA here is from genome assembly GCF_023721935.1 of Panthera uncia. Lineage (NCBI taxonomy): Eukaryota > Metazoa > Chordata > Mammalia > Carnivora > Felidae > Panthera > Panthera uncia. Next base: position 38,349 of record NW_026059415.1, read on the forward strand.
GAGAAATGACAAATAAACCCATAATGGTGCCCAATCATACAAAGACCATCCAAACATTTAAGGTAAGATTTTTTTCTTTAAGTCTGAAAGTGTTTTCAAAAGGACTATATTGAATTATATGAAATTTTAAAACCACTTAATTTTACTTAACTAGGTGAAGCAGTGTCACATAAGAACATGCTTAGAATTCTACTTCTCGTTAGGCCAACAACTATTAAATTTCTTTTCAATTGTAAAGTTGAAATAACATCAAACAAGTTTTATATTTAGGTATTAGTATATAATCATAAAGCATATTAAAATCTACCTATTTGAATCGTGTACTTTGATCTGAAGAAATTGTATATGATAACAAAAGGCATTTTCAAAATATTTTGGATAGCTCATCCCATTTTAATGTGAAATCTGTAAACACAAATTTTCAAAAGTGTATCCTATCATTTATCAGCGTAAATAATATTGGGAATGTGAAGAAATGCATAATTGTTTACATTATTTTATATGAAGCCTTTCACCTGGCTGTCCTCACTTGATTTAAGTCAATCCTAAAATAAATTTTTTCACCCCCCGCTCCCACATTTATCTACAAATTATTGTGTGCCCAAGAGAATCTTTGAAAGAAGATTCACATATCTATCCATCATGAGTGCCTGAGTTTCAGAGGGTATTAGAGAGGTCTGGAAATTCTCTGGGTTTGCCTCCTGATTTTTTTTGTAATCCTGAAAATAATATGTGCTTTGATTTTCTTCTTTCCTTACTCGATGGCAAATGGAGTGAATATTAAGAATGAAAATGTCATCTTGACACTCCCCTGCTGAGACTTGTCCTGTCATCTCTTACCTTCAGGATAGAATCCATACTCCCTGAAGTGGCTTTTGCTGTCCTTTAAAAGCTCATCTGCTCATTTTCATCTCCTGCCACTCTTGGCCCCAGAAGCACTCAGCTCTTTGTAAACAGAATTTCCTTTTGCTCCTGTCTGGAGCTCTCTATACAACTCCCTATCTTCCATTTCTCTTTCTCCTCTTAATTCTTTAGGGCAAGTCTTAAATGCCACTTTTCCAAGAATGATAATAAAAGGCATTTTCAAAAAAAATTGGGGAGTGCCTAGGTAGCTTAGTTGGTTAAGCGTCTGACTCTTGGTCTCGGCTCAGGTCATGATTTCGCGGTTTGTGAGTTCAAGCCCCGCATCAGCCTCTGTGCTGAGGGTGCAGAGCCTGCTTGGGATTCTGCCTCTCCTTCTCTCTACCCATCCCCCATTTGTCCTCCCTCCCTCCCTCTCTCTCTCTCAAAATCAATAAATAAACATAAAAAAATTTTTTTTCAACGTTTATTTTATTTTTTGGGACAGAGAGAGACAGAGCATGAACGGGGGAGGGACAGAGAGAGAGGGACACACAGAATCTGAAACAGGCTCCAGGCTCTGAGCCATCAGCCCAGAGCCTGATGCGGGGCTCGAACTCATGGACCGTGAGATCGTGACCTGGCTGAAGTCGGACGCTTAACCGACTGCGCCACCCAGGCGCCCCTAAACATAAAAAATTTTTAATAAAAATAAAATAAAAATAAAATTTTTTTGAACAGCTTTTAAATTTTATGGATTATAAAACTGGGGAATAGATGCCTTTCATGTGCTTTGACAACATTTTTTTACCTGTTCCACCATCATACATACTATATAATATTGCTATTACCTTTTCATTATTTTCCACCAGATTATAAACTGAGAAAAGGGGCATGTCTCTCTTATCTACATATTTATACCTTTCATAAATTATACTATCGAGCACCTAATAGCTTTTCAAGGAAGATTTTCCATATTTTTATATTTAAAGTCTTTTTTAAGTTTTTATTTATTTATTTATTTTGAGAGAGAGAGAGAGAGTGAGAGAACACAAGTGGGGGAGGGGCAGAGAGAGAGGGAGAGAGAGAATCCCAAACAGGCTCTGCACTGTCAGTGCAGAACCCGATGCAAGGCTCAAACTCACGAACTGTGGAATCATGACCTGAGCCAAAATCCAGAGTTGGATGCTTAACTGACTGAGCCACTCAGGCTCCCCCCGTATTTTTATAATTAAAAAGCTCCAAAAATTATAAAATAACAGAAATGTATTTAAGATTTAAGAAAGATTTGTTCCTAGAGATGTTATCAATAGATACAATATCACCTTTCTTTATTTGAAATTTACCATTGTCTTTAATCAACACAGGATAATGAGCACTATGAATTTGCCCTTTCATTTCATTCATAATATTTGGTTTATTGCTTGCCTTTCAATAGAAATTCTGTTGGGGAACAACTGAGGTAGTACTAAGGAGAAAGGCTGGGGAGAGAAGCTTTGCTTTATACTTTGAGCTTTAATCATACACTTGCTTTAGGACCACTGAAATGCTTCTGATTCTCCATCTTCATTCCTTCATCTGTGAAATGAATTTGACCTCTATGCACTCAAGATTGATTCACATTCCTTTCCCCTGCTCTTTCTCTCTTTCAATATCTTTCTCTTTGTGTGATTATTTTCTTTAATCTATAAATAGTCTCATATTTTTCCATTATAAAAGAAAACTAGGGGCGCCTGGGTGGCTCAGTTGGTTAAGCATCTGACTTCAGCTCAGATCATGATCTCGTGGTTTGTGAGTTCAAGCCCCGCATCGGGCTCTGTGCTGACAGCTCAGAGTCTGGAGCCTGCTTCGGATTCTGTGTCTTCTTCTCTTTCTGTCCCTCCCCTGTTCTCTCTCTCTCTCTCTCTCTCTCAAAAATACATAATAAACATTACATTTTTTTAAAAAATAAAAGAAAACTTGTCTCTACACTATTTCTTCTTTAATTATTATCACCTTTTTTAAATTAATTTGGTTTTTTTTTTAGTTTTTAGTTTTAGTTTTTAGTTTTTAGGGCTTTTTTTAGTTTTTAGTTTTTTTTAGTTTTAGTTTTAGTTTTTTAGGTTTTTTTTTTTAGTTTTTAGTTTCTCTTAAATTCCTGTTAGTTAACATATAGTGTAATGTTGGTTTCAGGAGTAGAATTCAGTGATTCATCACTTACATGCAACACCCAGTGCTCATCCCAACAGTTGCCCTCCTTAATGCCCATCACCCATCCAGCCCATCCCCCTGCTCACCTCCCCTCCAGCAACCCTCAGTGTGTTCTATGTATCAACTATTATCACCTTTATTGTCCATGATTGCTAAACTTCTTAATTTATGGCAATCCATTTATAGCTCTTCTTTTGGGCTAAAACCTCTGCCACAGAGATCACACTTGACTTCTGGTCAAGGAAAATCAGTTATTTTACTGAGGTATCTGCCTCACAATTCCTGTAGTGTTTTGCAATGTCAGTCTGTCTTCTTAACACTCTTCACTGTTTATTTTATACCATTCTGTATTCCTCATTTCCCTGCCATTTCTTGATTTTGATTATTACTTATCTGGTTCTTTTATTCCTCTAACCTTCTGATGTCTCTTCAGGTTTACATCTTCCAAAGTATCCTTATGTCTTTACGACGTCTCACTTGGCAGTTTCTTGGCTTCAAACTGCCACCTAGGTACAAATGCCAGCTTCACACTTTTCCTCAAGACGTGTGTTGTCTCAGCCCCTCATTCTCAACTGCTATACACCTGCACTTTGACAATCTGCTAACAACTCAAGCTCAATATATTCTTTTCATATATTTTCTTTGTTCTGTTTTTCATTACTGCTAGTAGTCACTTTTATGCCTTTTTAAAAAATCCTTTTAACTTATATTTCATCTTACTGCCCTAAGAGTAGTTTTCAGTAGGAGGTTGTGACTTCCTTAATATGAAAGAGAAAATTAAAAATCAGAGAACATAATTGAGATACAGGTACAATGCTGTGGAAAATAGTTCTACAGTAAGGAAAACAACAGGTGTGGGACTTCCAGAATGGTAGAGCAAGGAGTTTCATAAATCAGTTTCTCCTTAAAAACAATAAAACACTGGCACAAGTTGTCAGAATGAAAATTTTCAGGCCTTGAAATTGAACAAAAACTTAAAATAATCTGAGGAATATTTGCTCAAGAAAAACTTGTAATCTTGGTAAGAGCAGAGTGATTTGTGGTATTTTTATTTGGCCTCTTTCTATCCCCCTCTCCTCAGCTCCTCAATCTTGCAACCATAGTAGCTATGAAAACTTGCAGCCTTGCAAACAAAGGAAGAGGCAGACAGAGTATGGATCTCCTTATAATTCCCATCCTCAGGACATTGTCACAATTTGCCATTCCTTGCAGCTCCCTCTTTAGCAATTCCCCACTAGCAGAGTGTTGCCATTACCTGACTTGTCTCAAATCTTGCTCTGTTGGAAAAGCCCTATCTTCAGGATATTTGCCAAAAAAATAGTCAGCAGTTATTATGTGACACTATAGTTGCCTGAGGCTGCAAAAACAGCTGTGCCCAGCAAGAGTTTGGCCAAAAACTTGAAAGGAAGATCTGAAGAGTGAGAGGTCCTTAGGGGATTTTAAAAGCTCTGAAGTATTGCTGGGGAACAAGCAGGCCACATGCATGGGTAGCATTGTGCAGTTGACCAGAGAAGTCCTGAGAGGGTGCCAGGTCTTTTGTCTCCACAGACATAGAGGCACTATGGGAGCTGGAAGTGAAGGCTGAGGCAGAGTTGTCAGATCCCTGAGTGCTGAAAATGTGCCATAATACATATGCAACGCTCCTCAACAAAGGGTAGACAATTTACCATTCGCAGGCGTGTAAGGAAACCTGGGACAAACTATTGCTGGCCACTAAGCTAACTCAGCGGGACTTAAGTGAACACACGCTCTAGTGAATGCAGAATATACAGGATTGGTCCAGAAAAGTCACTAAACCAGCAAAGAACAAACAAGAAAAAACAGCAACAAAAACAAACCATTGGGAGTTAATGATCTGATTCCAAAACTGGCTCTATTGGCTTATCTAAAAGGCACATTTTTCCACAGCAAAAATTATGAGACAAAGAAACAGGAAAGTATGGCCCCTACACGGGAAAATAAGCAGTCACTAAAAACTGTCTCAGTACGGGCCCACATGTAGGACTACTAGACAAAGACTTTAAACAAGCCTTTGTAAATATGTTCAATGAGCTAAAAGAAATATTTTCTGAGGAGTTAATGAAAAGTTCCAAAAAACAGATAATAGCAATAATATAGAGATTATTTTAAAACTCTGGACTTGAAAGTACAATAGAAAAGAGGAATCATTCACTCTAGGGACTCAGCATATTTTCTAATTTCATTGGGATTTCTTTTTTGGCACATTGATTATTTAGGACTCTTTTTTAAAAATTATTTTTATTTTATTTTATTTTATTATTATTATTTTTGAGAGAAGAAGAGAGCATGAGCAGAGGGAGAGAGAGAGAATCCTAAGCAGGCTCCACACTCAGCACAGAGCCTGACAGGGGCTCGACCCCACGATCCTGGGATCATGACCAGGATGGTCATGAGTCAAGAGTCAGCTGCTCACCCAACTGAGCCACCCAAGCACCCCTATTTAAGGGTTTCCCAAATTTCTTTCCATTTTTTATTTCAAATTTAATTCAATTGTTCTCAAAAGAAAACGTACTAGATATAATTCCAGCCCTTTTAAATTTATTGAGGCTCCTTTTATATCCCAAGGCATGCTCTATCCTGGAGAATATTCCGTGGGTACTTGAGACATACTAAAGGGCATCCATGAAAATCCCACAACTAGCATCATACTTAATAGTAAAACAATGAATGATTTTCCCCTGTGGTCAAGAACAAGTCAAGGATTTCTACTCTTGCCATTTCTGTTTAACATTATACTGAAGATATTAGCCAATGTAGTTAGTTTAAGAACAAGAGACAAAAGGCATTTACATTGTAAAGGAAGAAATCAGAGAATCTCTATAGATTTCATGATCTTATAAATAGAAAATTCTAAGGAATCCATGAAATATATTATCAAACCTAATAAATGAATTCAGAATATTTGTAGGATACAAGGTCAATATACAAAAATCAATCATTTGTAGCAATGAACAATTCAAAATGAAATTAATAATCAAATGATTGATTTTTGTCAAACTTGTTCCTAAGCATTTTATTTTTTTTGATGCAATTGCAAATGATTATTTGCATCAAAAAAAATAAATAAAATGCTTAGGAACAAGTTTAACAAAAGAAGAGTAAGACTTGTCCATTGAAAACTGCAAAATATCATTGAAGGAAATTAAATTCCAAAGACATAGAAAGACATTCCATGCTCATGGATCAGAAGGCTTAATATTGTTATGGCTTTGATATCCAAATTGATACATAGATTCAACACAATATCTATCAGAATCGCAACTGACTTTTTTTTTTGCAGAATTTGACAAGGTAATCGTAAAGCTTATATAGAAATGCAAGGGACACAGAACAGCCAAAGCAATCTTGTGAAATAAAAAGAAAAGTGGATAATTCATACCTCCTGATTTTAAAACTTAATGCAAACTCCTAACTACAAAACTATGATATTAAAGAAAATTTGGTACTGGCATAAGGTAGACATATAGATGAATGGAATACAATAGAAGGTCTAGAAATAAACCCTTATAATAATGGTCAATCAGTCTTTAACAAGGATGCCAAGAGAATCATTGAGACAGAATAGCCTTTTTTAAAAAATGGTACTGAGACAACTATCTTGTCAAACACAAAAGGATGAACTTGGACCCCTAACTCATATCATATGCAGAAGTAAACTCCAAATGGATTGTAGACCCAAATTTAATAACTAAAACTATAAAAACAGAATAAAACATAAGAGTAAGTCATCAGGAATTTGGGTTAGGCAATTATTTTTTAGATATGACACTAAAAGCAGATGTGGCAAAGCAATAAATATAAATAAACAAATTGAACTTCCAAGTTAAAATGTGCGTCAAAGGATACCTTGAAAGAAGTGAAAAAACCCACAGAATGAGAGAAAATGTCCATATGCCATATATTGGACTCTACAACAAAATGAGAAGTAACATTTCTTTTAAAATGTGCCAGGAGTTTAAATAGAGAGTTCCCAGTGAGCAATGAAGCACGTGAAAAGATGCTCAGTATAGTAGCCATTAGAGACATGCAAATCAAAATCACAATCAGGTACCACTTCACACTTATGAGGACGGCTATAATCAGGATGGCAGATAGTAAAAACTTTGCGAGATGTAGAACAGTAGGAGCCATGATGCCTTGTTGGTGAAAAAGAAAAGGGTGCAGTCATTTTAGAAAAGTTTTGGAAAAAATGAACAAATCAGGAGACTATAGATGCTGGAGAGGATGTGGAGAAACGGGAACCCTCTTGCACTGTTTGTGGGAATGCAAACTGGTGCAGCCACTCTGGAAAACAGTGTGGAGGTTCCTCAGAAAATTAAAAATAGACCTACCCTATGACCCAGCAATAGTGCTGCTAGGAATTTACCCAAGGGATATAGGAGTGTTGATGTATAGGGGCACTTGTACCCCAATGTTTACAGCAGCACTCTCAACAATAGCCAAATTATGGAAAGAGCCTAAATGTCCATCAACTGATGAATGGATCAAGAAATTGTAGTTTATATACACAATGGAATACTACGTGGCAATGAGAAAAAATGAAATATGGCCTTTTGTAGCAACGTGGATGGAACTGGAGAGTGTGATGCTAAGTGAAATAAGCCATACAGAGAAAGACAGATACCGTATGGTTTCACTCTTATGTGGATCCTGAGAAACTTAACAGAAACCCATGGGGGAGGGGAAGAAAAAGAAAAAAAAGAGGTTAGAGTGGGAGAGAGCCAAAGCATAAGAGACTCTAAAACTGAGAACAAACTGAGGGTTGATGGAGGGTAGGAGGGAGAGGAGGGTGGGTGATGGGTATTGAGGAGGGCACCTTTTGGGATGAGCACTGGGTGTTGTATGGAAACCAATTTGACAATAAATTTCATATATTGAAAAAAAATTAAAAAATTAAAAAATAAATAAATAATAATAAATAAATAAATAAATAAATAAATAAAAGAAAAAAAAGAAAAGTTTTGGAAAGCCATAATTCCAAAGATTAAACACTGAGTTACCATACGCTCCAGCAGTTCCACTCCTAGTCAGATGTATGTCCATTACAAATGAAAACATCTGCGTCCACTTAACAGCTTGTACATGTTTTCATCACAGCATTGTTCATAATAGACAAAAGTGGAGGCAGCCTAAATTTCCATCAACTTATGCATGGGTACACAAAATGTGGCATATCACACAATTTAGTATCATTTGTCAGTGAAAGGAAATGATATACTGATACCTACCACAGTATAGATGAACCTTGAAAACATGCTAAGTGAAAAAAGCTTATCACAAAAGACCACATATTATTTCCTTGCTATGAATTGTTCAGAACAGGAAAATCTATAGACACAAAGTAGATTAGTGTTTGCCTAGGAAATGGGGGGTAGTGAGATGTACCACTCAGTGATCTGAAAGTTGGATTAAACAGAGTTATGGTCAGAATGCTGTTTAGTCTTTGTTTGCTGTATTAATATTGATGTAAAATTCATTGAAATGGTTCATCTTTTGTCCATCAGAATGCATAAGAAAATTATGCATGGCCTATAAAAGATATTCAGGTTGTCTAAACATCAGTGGTAACATCAGTAGCAACAGAAAATAAGCATTGTCTTTTTTTTTTCTAAGAATCATTTTCTTTGTTCTCCTTTTTCATAGGCCTCTCCTTAGATTTTTTCTTTTACTTTATGTAGTATTTTTCTGGTTTGCTTTTTATTTAAAGGTGAACAGTTTTGGAGCACCTGGGTGTCTCAGTCGATTAAGTGTCTGACTCTTGATTTTGGCTCAGAGCTCCTCATTGGGCTCCCCACTAACAGTGTGGAGCCTGCTTCAGATTCTCTGCCTCCCTCTCTCTCTGCCCTAGCTCACTCCTTCTCTCTCTCTCTCTCAAAATAAATAAATAAACTTAAAAATAAAATACTTAATAAAGGTGAACAGTTTTAATGGAAGTATTTACATTTTCAGTTTTTTCTATGCTTTAGTTATATGAATTTCATGTAAATATTGACTTTATGTAATTCTTTGAGCTCTCTTTTCTAGGTATCTTCAGATCTTCCAATGGTGTGGGGAAACCCAGTCATCACCATAGACCCTGATAGCACAATTCCATATATTCTACACGTTTTGCCTTGGAAACGTGGTATATTCAAAGGTAACAAAACCATTAGTAAAACATTATTAACCACTAGATTAGGACAGATATATGATGAGAACAATGAAAAAATATACATTACATTTCCCGTTTCTAATAAGTGACCCAGATGGAAGTTTAGTTTTCCATTTCAGTCATTAGCTTTCTGAATAATCAGAGCTTTGGGACATGCATTTTACATCTAGCGCTATACTCTCTTGGCCATTTATTTGAATTTATTTATTGGGCAAATTTCTAGAAGTAGATATATTTAGTTAAGGGTATTTAATTTTAAAATTGTGATAAAGGGCACCTGGGTGGCTTAGTCGGTTGAGCATCCAACTCTTGATTTCAGCTCAGGTCATGATCTCACAGTCATGAGATCCAGCCCCACATCCAACTCCATGCTGAGCATGGAGCATGCTTGGGATTCTCTCCCTCCCTCCCTCCCTCCCTCTCTCTTCCCCTTCCCCACTCACATGTACTCTCGCCCTGTCTCCCTCAAAATAAATAAATAAACATTTAAAAATAAATAAATAAATAAATAAATATGGGACGCCTGGGTGGTTCAGTCGGTTGAGCGTCGGACTTCGGCTCAGGTCTCAATGTCCCAGTCTGTGAGTTCAAGCCCCACATCCGGCTCTATGCTGACAGCTCAGAGCCTGGAGCCTGCTTTGGATTCTGTGTCTCCCTCTCTCTCTCTGCCCCTCCCCCGCTCATGCTGTATCTCGCTCTGTCAAAAAGAAATAAACATTAAAAATTAATTAATTAATTAATTAATTAAAATGTGATAAATACTTTTAAATATGTCTACTACTTTATGAACCAGTCAACATCTTACGAGAATGTCTGTTTATAGGAATAGGTCTTATAAAAACAAGCATAGGCACTTAATTGATATATGAAAAAATAGGTTAAAGTCTTTGGTGTGTGAAGTTTTCTCCCTTTGTCTCTAATAAAGCATTCATTTATGCAAATTATCCCAATGATCCCTGAACAGAATTGGTTGCATGGGAATGTTGGTGAAGGGTGTTCCTATAAGCTTTGGAAGGGAGGGTGCCTGAGAAGCATAGAATAAAAAAAAAAAAAAAAAGAAGGGTAGAAGAGTAATAGGGAAGACCTGAAAGACTGTAATTCATTTTTTTAATGTTTATTTATTTTTGAGAGAGAGAGAGAAAGAGAGGGAAGGGAAGGGGCTGAGAGAAAGAGGGAAACACAGAATATGAAGCAGGCTCCAGGCTCCACGCTGTCAGCACAGAGTCCTGATGCAGGGTTCAGACTCATGAACCGCAAAATCATGATCTCAGCCGAAGTCACATGCTTAACTGACTGAGCCACCTAGGTGCCCCAGGACTGTAATTCATTAAGGGAATAAGTTGTTCTATTTGGGAGGGATTTAAATGTCCCACAGCTGTTGGATCCTGCCAAGGAAATCATTATAGCATAGGTAAATGGATATACTTTAGAAGTATAGTAAGTATATACCTGGTAGCAAACCTGTGCTCCTTGGAAGAACTAGTGTCTCATCCCTGCTCCCCTCAGCAAAGACTGTTTTAGGAAAGGGTCTACACCTAGTATGCTGATGCTATTAATAAGGAGAAGGGAAACTTCAGAATGGCAAACATACTGATCCAGTCAATACCACTGTCATAGGATGTGCTGTAAAGCAAGAGTCAGCATGCACACACCTGCCCCCCACCCCCTGTCTGCTTCTAGTTGCCTTCACTTCCCATGTCACCACAGTCATAGTTATTATCATCTTCTGAAATCTTCCCATCACTTTTCACACGTTTGGCTTTACAAAGCCAATTAATAATTCTCTGTATGATAGCTTTTAGGCTATTGTGAATCTCTTCCTAAATTTACAATAAAGTATCATATTTTGTCATTTTTTTATGTAATTCACAAGATTTGAATCGATTTTAAGAAATCTAAATTTCCGTTCTTATTTTGATCATCAAATGACGGCTCTCTTACTGGTGGATTTCACTTAGTTTTAGAAAGTTAACTAGTCTTTGTAAAGGGCAACGAATCATTCAGATTTGCCATTATTAGTTTTGATAAACATATTAAATCTCATTTCCTGTTCTACAAAAGGCAGAGAGTTCTGCAGTGTATGAGAAAGTACACATGAGGAACCTCACACTCAGCATTGTTGTATTAGAAATGTTTATCACTCCCTTAAACAGAACAAAGCCCCTCTTCTATGAATCAGACTCTTAAAGTTATGGAAATGGAGCTCCAAATCACTAAGTAATCATATTTAATATGTCTTTCCTTTGGATAGTCATTTTTTGTTCATCTTGGCAGCCTTTCTGAGACCATAAAATTTCCATACATATTTTAACTGAACAGATCAGGACTCATTTAACATGCTGGTTTGAAGGAATTTGGGGAACTTAAAGGCAACTCAGGGTACATCGTTCAGTGAGGATGAATTAGTAAATGTTGCTGCCTACACAAGATATTTTGCCAGCTTCATAATTTTGAAAAATATTTGGAAGACACTATCATGATTGCTCTTTGCAGGGCGGTCCCTTAGGGTTGAATCAATGTTGACATTATGATTGGAAGAAGCAAAGCCTGTAAAGAAGGGCTAGCGCATTTTTGTTGATATTATTGTTAGAAAAGTTCTCCGGCATTTGAAACAGTGGAAATTGCTTCTGAACAACTGTTAATCTGATGCAATATTAAAAAAAAAAAAAAAAAAACTAGACTATAAAATTTTCATACATATATGAAAATATTCCTATTTGTGCTGATTAAAGAAATGTATCCATGTGCATGTATGTATCAGTGGTCTTTAAAAAAAAAAAAAAAAACAGGGGCTCCTGGGTGGCTCAATCGGTTAGGCGTCCGACTTCGGCTCAGGTCATGATCTCACGGTTCGTGAGTTCAAGCCCCGTGTCGGGCTCTGTGCTGACAGCTCAGAACCTGGAGCCTGTTTCAGATTCTGTGTCTCCCTCTCTCTCTGACCCTCCCCCATTCATGCTCTGTCTCTCTCTGTCTCAAAAATAAATAAACGTTAAAAAAAAATTAAAAAAAAATTAAAAAAAAAAACAAACCCTGTGCTCATTTTCAGTTCTGGTCTTAATTATATAACAATTATTTACAAAAGGCCTATAATTTGGGAAGCCTTGATAACTCTAGTAGTTGTAAACAAAGCAGACATTCAACCAATTATGCACTGTTTGTTAAAATATTATAACAGATGCTTTTCCTCATATGTTGACAAATACTCAATTGTTTGAGCTCCACTGTAGTAAAACCCTTGCCACTAGAGCTGCCAGAACTCCTCCCTCAGGCTCCCCAGGACTTCCCAACAAGCCAATGGCAATTAAAGGGTTAACACATGACTCATCAGGGTGCCCCAGGACTTTGATCCCATGTCCTTTCTGATTGGTCAGATTAGAATATAGGTTTGTTAATTATTTTTAGTATTAGACATGGATACATAGATTAGTATCGTGGCTCCTGCCTCCTAGGAATTCGTATCTGGTGGTGGAAATATGTATCTGTAGATCATCTCAGTACAAGGTACACTCTCATATACCAAAAGTTTAAACATGGCATTGGGGAGCATGGTAGCAGGAAATATCAACCCTAACAGTGGGGGTGTGAGAGATCTTTTTAGGGGATAATGGGTTTGATTTGGATCTCAAAGGATAAGCTGGGACTTATTAGCCAGTATGGTGGGTAGGGCATTACAGCAGAGGAAACAACCTTATTGAAAACATAGAGAAGGTACTTCATGTCAATAATGAGTAGAAGGGTGTGTCTGCAGTGTGTGCTTATGGTAAGAAATGCAGGCTGACTACAGTTAGAAATACAGGCAGACTTTGATGGGCAGAGTTTTGTTTTATTTCTTATTGCAGTGGGAGCCGTTGAGGATTTCTGAAGGGCATGAGTCAACAGAGTGTTAAAAAGAAAAATCTAGAGGTAAAATATAAAACAGATGGGAGGGACAAGAGAGGGCAGTTAGGTCTGAGAGATCCTTTAGGAGCCTTTAGTGATATTCTAGTTGATTAGTTCTCAGTATTTGTGCTTCTTGAGAAAAGAGTTTAATGGCAAGTAGTTTAGATGAGAGTTGATTACAGGAAGCACTCTGAAAGAATGGAAAGGTAAGATGCTGAAGGGACAAAGTCAATAAAAAGTAAGCTAGATAAGAGACTACTGCTGAGACCTGGGGAAGCTCCCTGGGAACCTTGGGAGAGAATTGTCACACCAAAGGGCAAGCAAATTGTGGTAATCATCCCTTTAATCCATCATTGGCTAAAGTTTGCTCTTAGGGCAAATTCCCATGGCAGTGACTCAATCCCCACTGGAAAAGTCATAGGAAACCAGTGCTGTATATGAGAACTGTCTGCAGAGGAGATTTTTGTTGGGCACTGAGAGTATACCACTAAAGTGGGGATCATGTCTTATTGATTGGTAGGTAGAAATTTTGAAAAATGGATGGATTTGGAATTTTCACAGTAGCCTACAGTGAGCTACAGTCATGTTTTCAAGTGTGTGATGTGGAGAATTGAACTTGAATGCCTCTCTGGCAATGGAACAAAAAGTGCAGATTTATCATTTTAAGTGAAAGTTAAGGGCTGACTGACTAAACCAATGATAGTGGATTAAAAAACAGAGGGGCACTTTTCAGAGAAATAAAAATGGGAAATGATGCTATAACATCTTTGGCTTCCAGAGATTCAAACTCTGAGATGAGAGATTGGCAGGACATTTCTTAGGGTATATATTATGATCAACCCTTGGGAAAGGAAAGGTAAGAAGGCATATTGACCAGGGGGAGAAAGAGGTTGGGCTTCTTGACAGGCCCAGTGAAGGCTTTTAGTCAACTCACTTGGGGCCTTTTAAGCTAGGATGGCCCTTTGGAGTCGTCCCAAGTTAGGGGAAGGAGACTGGGCCTTTATGCTGCTGTGTTGATTGGTCATTAAAAGTAGACTACATGTGGAAGGAGATTTGACCTTGGATGAGGCATTTTTTTTTTCAAGTCAAGGCAATGCCCAAAGAGGACTGGCCTGATTTTCATACTCCAGTTTCATTCCCTGTAGCTACAGAAGTTCGTCCTTCATTCCTGTCAAGGAATGTGGTTGATGCAATACAGTGTCCACCACAGCTGCATGTGATGAACATTGGATATGGAGAAATGAGGGAGAAAGTAGAGTCGAATGTGCTTCTGAGAGTAAGCAACACTAAGGAAGGTGATATAATTTACTGTGAGATATGTCAACTATACTTCCTTTTAAAAATAGTTTTCTTAGGGGCACCTGGGTGGCTCAGTCAGTTAAGCGTCCGGCCCTTGGTTTCAGCTCAGGCCATGATCTCATGGTTTCATGAGTTCGAGCCCTGCACTGGGCTGAGAGCTAACAGTGCAGAGCCTGCTTGGGATTCTCTCTCTCTCCCTGCCCCTCCCTGGCCCTCTCGCTCTCTCTCTCTCTCTCTCTCTCAAAATAAATGAATAAACTTAAGAGAAAAAAAACAGAAATGTTACAGAATGTTTATTGTTATTACTGAGATATTAAATTAATTTGATAAAATCTCAGTTATTTTCAATTATAAGATTTTATTTTTTGGAAGTTATGAATATAGAACCACAATTTAACAGGTCACTAAGAACATTGATTCTTACTATTCAGAAGTATAATTAAAACTAATGAAATCTTCTGGTAAATTTGGGGGGAAAACTGGTTTTCCCTGCATCCAGCACTGCATTGGGCTCTGTGCTAACATTGTGGAGCCAGTTTGGGATTCTCTGTCTCTGTCACTGTCTCTCTCTCACTCTGTCTCTGCCCTTCCCTCACTCGTGCGCATACTCTCTCTCTCAAAAATAAATATACATTAAAAATATTTTTTTTTAAATTTTTTTTTTAATGTTTATTTTTGAGAGAGAGAGAGAGAGAGAGAGAGAAAGAGACAGAGCTCAAGAGGGGAAGGGCCAGAGAGAAAGACATACACAGAATCTGAAGCTGGCTCCAGGCTCTGAGCTGTCAGCACAGAGCCCGATGCGGGGCTCGAACTCACAAACTGCAAGATCATGACCTGAGCCAAAGTCGGATGCTCAACCAACTGAGCCACCCAGGCGCCCCTAAAAATATTTTTAAAAAGGATGAATATCCAAAATATATAAAGAACTTATAATAGCCAACACCCAAAAAGTAAATAATCCGATTAAAACTAGGCAGAAGACATGAACAGCCATTTCTCCAAAGAAGACACCCAGATGGCCAACAGACACATGAAAAGATGCTCACCCTCATTCATTATCAGGGAAATGCAAAGCAAAACTACAGTGAGATATCACCTCACACCTGTCAGAATGGCTAAAATCAAAAACACAAGGAACAACAAGTTTGGAGAGGATGTGGAGAAAAGGAATACTTGTGTGCTGTCGGTGGGAATGCAAACTGGTGCAGCCACTGTGGAAAACAGAAAGGAGGTTCCTCAAAAAGTTAAAAATAGATCTACCCTGTGATCCAGTACTGGCACTACTGGGTTTTTACCCACAAAATAGAAAAACATTAATTCAAAGGGACACATGCGCTCTTATGTTTATAGCAGCATTGTTGACAATAGGCAATTATGGAAAGCAGCTTAAGTGTCCATCAATAGATGAATGGATAAAGAAGTGGTATAAAGAAAGAATGAAATCTAACTATTTACAATGATATGGATGGAGGTAGAGAGTATAATGCTAAGTGAAATAGGTCAGAGAAAGATACCATATGATTTAAGTATGTGGAATTTAAGAAACAAAACAAGTGAAGGGTACCTGGGTGGCTCAGTCGGTTGAGTGTCTGAACCTTGGATTCAGCTCACGTCATGATCTCATGGTTGATGAGTTGGAGCCCTGCATCAAACTCCAAGCTGACAGTGCAGAGCCTGCTGGAGATTCTCTCTCTTTCCCTCTTCTCTGCCTCTTCCCTGTTCATTCTCTCTCTCTCTCTTTCTCTCTCTCTCTCTCAAAAATAAATAAATAAACTTTAAAAAAGGAACCACGCAAAGGGGGAAAGAAAGCAAACCGAGAAATGGTTTCTTTTTAAAAATTTTTTTATTTATTTTTCAGAGAGAGAGAGCATGAGCAGGGGAGGGACAGAGAGAGAGGGGTACAGAGAATTCAAATCAGGCTCTGTGCTGTCAGCAGGGCTCGAACTCACAAACCACAAGATCATGACCTAAGCCAAAGTCAGATGCCTAACTGACTGAGCTACCTGGGTGCCCCAAGAAACAGACTCTTAACTACAGAGAATAAACCGATAGTTATCAGAAAGGAGGTGGGTGGGGAAATAGGTGAAATAGGTGAAGGGAATTAAGAGTACATTTATCTTGATGAGCACTGAGTAATCTATAGAATTGTTGAATCACTATATTGTACACCTGAAACTAATATAACAGTGTCTGTTAACTGTACTGGAATTAAAATTAAAACTTAATATGAAAAACTGACAAAAAATTTAAAAAAATCATTAAAAATTAAATTTAAAAATTAAAAAGCAGTGATCAGTAGGATTGATTTATTAGAGAAGGAAACCCCAGTTTTGTTTATTTGAAAATTATCTTTTTATGTCAACAAATTTCAGTAAAATGGAAAAATAGTCAGTCAACCTAGATATGAAAACACATGACCTTAGGAGCACCTGGGTGGCTCAGTCAATTAAATGTCTGACTCTTGATTTTGGCTCAGGTCATGATCTCACAATTTATGGGTTTGAGCCCCATGTTGGGCTCCGAACTCACAGGATGGAGCCTGCTTGGGATTCTCTCTCTCTCCCTCTGTCTGCCCCTTTCCTTCTCTTGCACTCTCTTTCTCTGTCTCAAAATAAAGAAATAAACTTAAAAAGGAAAAAAAAAGAAAACACGTGATCTTAAAGGAAAATAGAGACAGACAAAACCAAGCAAACAAAAAATACTGTGTATGAAGGCATGGTAGAAATCCTGTGTTAATGACTGAATGCATTAAAACATGATGGCTTAATTCTCTTCTTCATAACTAGATAGTGACCTAGAATGCAAAAAGCATATATTACTGTCCATTATTACAGGATTAGTATGTAACAAAATATAGAGATGTAGTAATAACCTGTTGCATGTTCATAGTATGGAAATACACAACTAAATTTCCATTTGTCTCAGATAGAAGTTTGATCTTTTATACAAGACTGATGTTTAGGTGAAAATGATTAAGCTTAAAAGCAAATGACTGGGCTTTAGTGGTTAGCATATACTTTAGTAAGAATAATCCTTAAATTTATTTTGATTGCAATAACAATGTGTTTCATGAATATGATTTAGAGATAGCTATAATCATACATGTTGGCAATATAGAGCAAGTCCTAACATTGCACTAAGAAAATGAACTTGAACGTGTAAAAATTAAGTTTGTATAAGTTTATATAACCTACATATCACTTTTTCTAATAATTTTCTCCAGTTCTTTAATAATCTACATAGAGCACATGTGTCTCTGGAATAACTGTTCTTAGGTTCTTATGAGGCTGCCACATGGATCAGCTCACTGCCCTCCAGCTTGTGAATATCAGCATTATAATATAACTTTAAAAAGCAAATTTTAATGACAAGCAAGAGACGTTTTCAACTTGTAGGGATACCTCTTGATTCCCTTTCTCTGATGAGAGATGAAGGGCTAAGAAGCTAAATAATTAATTTGGGGCCTGGAAATCCACAAATATAATGTGAAATCTGGATCCCAGCCATGTAAATGTGGCCTTTTTAGCTCAGGGTTTTGTTCCCTGATTCTCAATTATGACCCCAAGATCCAAGACTCCAGGCTACCACAGACTAGCCCATATTCCACAACAAATGTCATTTCCAGTGATGACCCAAAACAGGGGATCCCTGTTCCTAGCTTGTGTGTGCATTTAACTTAAAATTTTTAGTTGAGAGAGGATTCTCTGAACATCTCTTCCAATGTAGTGTAGAAAAGACAATCTCTAAATTTTTTAAAACAACTTTTATCTAATTGTTAATTAGTATAATTATTTTATTAATCTGGGTCTAAGACTTGATAATTAACCCTTATGAACTCTTACTTTTTCATCTCCAAGGAAAAAGTCTTTATAAATTCTTAACAATCATTAATGACATTTACTTGTGACTAAAAGAAGGGGTGGGATAAACTTGAGTAGTTGAGTATCTTACCTTTGTCCACAGAATTGACAGACCTACAAAAGAGAAAGGCAATAACAAGGATCACTTAATGAATTATAAGTCATTTAATTGTATGAGCAAAAATTAAGCTGAAATAATTTAATGTATTAATCATGGCATGTTGGCCTAAAATAATCTCTAAATAGCAAGAATATTTTTGAAAGTTTATTTATTTTGAGAGAGAGAGAGAAAGCACAAGTGGGGGAGGAGCACAGAGAGAGGGAGAGAGAGAGAGTCCCAAGTAGGCTCCACCCTGTCAGTGCAGAGCCTGATGCGAGGCTTGAAACCATGAACCGTGAGATCATGGCCTGAGCTGAAGTCAGATGCTTAACCAAGCGAGCCACCCAGGTGCCCCAACAAGAATATTTTTATACCTAAAGCTAATGCAATGTTATATATCTATTATATCTTCAGTAAAAACATTTTAAAGATTAAAGAATATTTTCATATAGCATTTACTCACACTACCAAATGTTTAGATGGTATAGAACACTCTATGAGCACATTTCAGTGCACTCACCAAGGTGTGTTGTTTATTCCACATTACAAAACTAAATATTGAGAATCCACATTTAAAGTGGTTTCCAGTCATATTAGTAAATTTAGTCTCTACCCTGAACATGCATGATAGTATAGTCTGAAATTCTTTTTTATTATCCATGACCCTTGATAATATGGTAGCTCCAGAAAGAAGGTAGCAATGATCCATTTTGATGTAGCGGACAATTCCCGTGTATTTTTTCAATAGGAGCTTCAAGTGCTCTTTTACTTGCTGAAAAGTGATTGTATTCATTCAGTTCAACACAATTGCAAATTACAGCTAAGATTCATTTCTGCAAATTTGCAGTTCGGAATTTCTTACACTAGAATGAAATCTGTTATGACATTGGCACAAGAAAGCCTCGTCCAAACAATTGGAAACAAGCTTTTAGTCAGCTTTGCTAAAGACTTTACAAAATTTTTGCCATAAACTTCTGTTTAGTGTCAAAATAAAACATTTAATGTGTGCACAATAAAGTTCCTATGTTAGACCTATGTTTGAACAAGATAGAAGTCATCTTTATATTTAGCATTCTGCTACTATCTGAAATTATACTCTGTCCAGAAAGATGTATATTACCAGTTACCATCTTTAACATACAAATTAAGTTCAAAATCTGATTTCTAATACTGTATGTGATAAGAAGCACTGCTTGTCACATGTGTCTTCAGAGTGTGATGCTGAGCAAAAGTAGTGTTACTTAAATTGTCATTTTTCATTTAAAGCTTAGGCAGTATATTCATGCTAACCACCACCTTGCGGTGGCAAAATTGCATATCTTTTGCTATTTTACTGTTTCCTATTTTGTTCCTACTTACTACTGTATTCCTATTTTTCTATTTCTTATTTTACTGTGTTGCAAAGGAATACATTCAGAAGTCAAACATGACTTCAGCCTCCGATTATATCATTCTCTGGTTGTGTGACCTTGACCTCACTGAATGTCACTTCTCATACATGTAAAATATTGACAGTGTTTAATCTTTCAGGGTGGTTATGGGCATTAAGTGAGAATATATGAAAAGTGCTCATTGAGTAGGTGCTCAGTTAATGTTTAGCACACTTATTTAATATACTAACTCCCATTTTTAAAATTTCCTAATATGATAGGGATTTACAGGAGGATTTATAGCTCCTATTATCCCCAGTCTTCTTAGTCTGTCTCAATGAAAATAACAGAAACTTGACTGAAACTGAATTTGGATTTTACTGGCTTGTTGCCATCAGCAATACGGCCTGCCACATAGTCGTATAGGCTTGAAGAACAATTAGATTCCACTGGTCTTCAAAACAAATGTCGGTTGTATGAAGCATTTTCTTGCTTTCTCAGGTGAAGGAAATGTTTTGCAAAAGCAGATCCTTGAGGCTTTGTGGAGAGAATGAGTTGGGTTTGCCTGGATCCTCTCCTGCTCTCTTGGGCTCTCCTCTTTGCTTTGACCATCTCCACTTCCCCATGCAGCCTGTGGTCTGATGTTTCATGACAGCTTTAGCCATCTGTGTGGTATTACCCTTCAGGGCTTGGGAGCCCTCAACTGTGTCTTCCTGCTCCCGTCCCCCAGATCAAATTCTAGTCTCAAGCCCCACTCGGGTTATTGGTTACAGATAAATTCATTCATAGTGCTAGATCAGTGAGTGATGTATGCTCTGTTTTCTGTCTTTATGCTAGATAATTTGTCCTTTGACCTCTAGACCAACATCTGGCATCCAGTACCAGGTATCTGGTCACTATTGAATGTAAGAAGCAATACATTTCAAACATAAAATTGTTTCTAATATACTTTAGAAATTACTTGGTAGTGCAACAGAAGTGCAGTTAAAATATGAGAACAAAAATTTATAAACTTGGAGAAAAACCTAAATTCGATAACTGCATCTACTCTATTAAGCAAAAGGAAGACACTCTTGCATCTCCAGTGTTTGTCACGAGGCCTCCATTTATTTGGCCCAACACTCACTTGTAATTCTTGATTATTTATTAGAAATAGTTTTTCCTGGGAGTTCAAAGTAGGCTGTCGATGCTCTATTGCATATAAATTCAGGTTGTTCTTTATATTTGAATTTTGAACTGCTAAGATATATGTAGCATTGTTACCAAAAAGAAATCTTTCTCTTATTCTATGTGTGAGTATGTGTGTGTGTGTCTGGGTGTCTGTGTGTGTCTGTGTCCTACTTTACCAGTCAAAAGAATTTGTGTATTTTATGAGGACTTGTTTACAATAGAAGGAAAATATGATTTCCTAAGTCATTGGTGTTTCTCATGTAAGATTTTTGCATGAGAATCTCAGTTATATGGGGTGCCTGGGTGGCTCAGTCGGTTAAGCCTCCGACTTCGGCTCAGGTCATAATCTCACAGCTTGTGAGTTCAAACCCCGCGACAGGCTCTGTGGTGACAGCTCAGAGCCTGGAACATGCTTCAGATTCTGAGTCTCCCCCTCTTTCTGCCCCTTCCCTACTCATACTCTGTCTCTCTCTCTCTCTCTCAAAAATAAATAATAGGGGCATCTGGGTGGCTCAGTCAGTTGAGCGTCTGACAGCGGCACAGGTCATGATCTCAGAGTTTGTGAGTTCGAGCCCCACGTCAGGCTCTGTGCTGACAGCTCAGGGCCTAGAGCCTGTTTCGGATTCTTTGTCTCCATCTCTCTGCCCCTCCCCCACTTGTATTCTCTCTCTCTCTCTCTCAAAAATAAACATAAAAAAATAAAAATAAATTATAAAACATTTTAAATACTAGAAAAAAAGAATCTCAGTTATAGGGCATTATATAAATAATTTATTCATACATTTTCATGAAAATTTTTAAATTCTAATCACCCTTCAAAGATGCTTTTCTACTATGTGAGGAATCAAGGAAAACCAGTGGAGGTTAGTAGGGTTTGAAGATCATTCAGAAATTCTGAAACTAAAACTCTTTTTTTGTGGGGGGGGGCATTTCATTCTTTTTTTCTTAACTTGGAGCATCAAAAAATTTTAAAAATACTTGTGAACATTTGCCTTTTACCCTCTGCATTTTTGTGAAAAGCAATCTCCCCCATTTTATTGCTCGGATGAGGCCTAAGGATGCTTTTTAATATGAAAATTCATTATTTTATATAGAAATTACTTCTAGAAATAAATTTAAAGTAAAATTAACAAAATAAATAAAGGCTTTACATGGAAGTTTAAGAAGCCACCCCCACGAAGCAGTGAATTCGAACAAATGAGGAAATAGTTGCATTTGATATCAGTGAAATAGACATGAATATATGGAACAGAGAGATGTAGATGGATAGAGGTGACAAGATAGATAGATAGATAGATAGATAGATTGATTCAAGTGTTCTGGATACCTGAATATGATGGCTTCATTAATTTTCCTGCATTATTTATGTCACTCATGATATTGCCTACTGCGAAAAGATACCCATAGTTGGCTGTGAACTTCCTTTACGCATCCCACTTACACAGTACATTCAGTTAGGGGTGACACTTCTCAAATCCTATTGTCAACTTGCTGAGCAGTGTTAAGTATAATATCTGAAATACAAAGTGTGCTATTTATTTACTTAGAGAGAGAGAGCATGAGCAGGTGAGAGAGGCAGAGAGACAGAATCTTAAGCAGACTCCATGCTCAGCACAGAGCCCGATGCAGGACTCAATCCCACAATCTGGGGTCATGACCTGAGCGGAATAAAGACTTGGACACTCAACCAACTGACCTACCCAGGCACCCCCAAAGCGTGCTTTTTACACAGTTTTATTGTGGTTTAATTGATATACAATAAGCTATGCATATTTAAAGTATATAGTTTGATTCTTAACACATGCATAGAGCCATGAATCCGTTGTTACAAATCAGATAATGAATATAGGTCACCCCAGAAAGTTTCTTTGTGTCTCTTTTTAATGCTTTTACCCTCCTCACCCCTCACACCACAAGCTACCCTTGCCCTAGGCAATCATTTCTCTGTTTTCTGTCACTATATATGCATTTCACAGCGTTGTATATAAACTACATCACACAGTTTAACCTTTTTAAGGGATTGTTTTCTTTTATGCAACATAACTATTTTAAGATCCATCCACAGAGTGCATGTATCAATACTTTATTCCTTTTATTACTAAGTAGTAGTCCATGGAATGGATAAGCCACAATATGCTGCTGTACTTACCTTTGACGGACATTTGGGTTTTTCCATTTTTTTGGTAGTTATCAATAAAGCTGATATGAACATTTATACATAAATCTGTGTGTGGGCATATACTTTCATTCATCTTGAGTAAATCACTTATATGTGGAATGCCTGGATAATATGGTAGTTGAATTTACAATGTTTAAAGAAGTAACTGCCAACAGTATCTCAACGAGATTGTCTCTCTTTCCATTCTCACTTGCACTGCATAAAAGTTCCAGTTTCTCTATACCCTTGACCATAGTTTGTAGGACTGGCCATTGCAATTTGATCGATTTTCATCTGTGTGTAGTTCAGTTGCAGTGTGGATTTACTCTACATTTCTGTAATGAATAATAATGTTGAGCATGTTTTCTTGTGCTTCTTTGTCATCTATAGGTCTTCTAACGATATGCTTTTTCAAATCTTTTGCCCATCATTTCCTGTATGTTGGGTGGTTTCTTTTCTTATTGCTCAATTTTTAGGCTTTTTCAAATTTATTCTGGATGCATGGGTTTTTTTTTTTTCAGATATGTGGTTTAAAATTTTTTCTTCCAATTTGTGATTTTGTTTTAATTTTCTTAATGGTGTCTATCGAATTACAGAAGTTTTTTTCCTACCTATATTGACGGATAATTGAAAATAAAAATTGTATACATTTAAGATGTTCACTGTGACGATATGATATATGTATACATCCTGAACTGGTAACAGAAGTTTTCACTTATAATGAAATGAAATTTATCACCTTTTTCTTGCATGAATCAGGAAGAAACATGTGTCCTTAATGGCAGTCTGGATTGTTGCTGCTTTAAAGTTTTGCCCCAGTAATGAAAGCATAGGTTCTTCCTAAGCAAAAAAGTAATCAGCCATCCTTTACAACAGAAATCTGAATCCTGTAGATTTTATTAATCCTTTTTGTCGTATATGTTACACATTTCAAAAATTTGTTTTTTAAACAGCAAACAGCATAAAGCCACAGAAAAAGAAAATGGAGCCTAGAGGGCTACAGTTGGGCACTAGACTACTATGCATTTTATCATAAAAATAAGGCGCTTAAATGGAGTAGAAAACAAGAGCTGTATTGTACATAGAATAAAAGCAGATATGGCCACAACACTGGTCTCTTTATCTCTGTTCTTCATTAGCCACCAAATTTTGTTTTTCCACCTTGCCTTTTGGTCCCCCAGAGAGAAAATACAACAAAAGAAAATGAGTTAGGAAGGTGGTTAAAATGAAGTAAGAAAAAGATAGAAGAAGGAAGGATTAGCAGAGATTTCCTCAGGCTTTCATCTTTAGTCTTGCTACTCAGATTTCGTAGGATAGTATAGTAGAGAAACAAAACAATGAAAATTCATTCAATCGTGTGTGGTATAATGTGCGTAGAGCAGATATGTATGAAAACACTTCTTGACAGAATTCATGTCCCTCCAAGAAATTCACAAGTTGATAAAAGCCCAGCCATACAGAAAATTTCCTTAAACACAGTATTCCTCATTAGCAATAGGGAGTGGTGAAGCATGAAGCCAATGGAAGGAAGAGGGTGGGTGTAGGGAGACCAAGTGCAAAGAGGCCAAAGACCTTGCCAGGTTTAACTGTTGTCATGGAAACTTGTTTTTGGAAGTTTTCTAAGGGGTGAAATAGTTTAGATAATCAGTGGGCAGTATCTGAAACCTATTACTCTAGGCCAAAAATAAATGTTTTGTAAGTATGTGAGTTACTTTGCTATTTTTCCACGCAAAAGCCCACTTATTCTGTGGTGTATTTGGTGATATTTAGGCATGACTTAATATGCCATTTTCCGTATTCTACGTTTGGTAAATACATTTATGTATTATTTATGCCTTTGTCACTTACTATGTGACCTGGAGTGAGTTACCCAACCTTCTCTACAGCCCAGCTTGCTGAACTTGAAAATGAGTCCAGTGAGGAATTAATTTATACGTTTATTAAAGGAGTTCAATAGGTAATGAATGGGAGGCATTTAGCATATACCTAACACAGAGTAAGCGTTCAATAAATGATTTCACATTGTTTTCAAAAGGCTAACCACTGGTACTAAATTGCATTGCTCAGGCTTTAAACTTGAGTCTGATATTGACGTTTACAAGATAGTATGAAATTAGGGAAAAACAATTCCTAATGAAAACCAAACTATACACTAGGAAATGTTGGTTTGACTGTTTAAAATACATTTTGAAAAAATCAAACCCGTAGAGTGTTTAGCAGAGGTGAAAAAAATCCATTTGTCAGAATAAAAGCTTGATCTATTGAAAATATAATAGCTATAATTATGATCCCTATTAGATTTTTTTTGGTAACACTCATTTCAGATAAACTGAAAACCTCCATTAAGTCAATAATGCTGTATCTTAGAGAGTTGCTTTGTACACTATTATGTCCTGTATACCTATAGTTTTTCCAAAGCAGTCCTTTAGTTTTCCTGTCATGCTTTTAAACTGAACCACCAACAATCAACCTTTTATTTACCTTTCTTCCCTTTGGGTTGGTTGGCCTTGGCCCAAACGGAGGAATATAGGGAGCAAAGTAATCACACGTGCCTAGTGTGGAAAAATATTATCACCTTTTGAAACACATATTTTCATAATCATTATTGATGGCATTTGGTTTGAAGGTTCATTGCTGATACTTACTGAGTCTAATGTTACTCTTTGTAATAAGTTTATAAGAATTTGACTGCTTGTCTCTTCTACCTTAGCTAATTCATAACCAAAAGTAAAAATGCAATTTAAAAATGTAACTGTTTAGGAAAAAAATTAAAATTAAATTCCCAAGAACAAAGATTTTTTATTGGGAAAATAACTGTGCATAAATTAGTGGCATAATTCTAAGAAACATTGTTTCAAAGTGTTCTTTCAATTAAGAGATAAGCTACTAAATAGACCTATAATTCCATAGTTCTCTTCACTTACTTCTAAGTTTTAAGATAAATACTTAATTTCTCTTGTTGGTATCTAACATATGGTCTTGTTACACTCCTGTAGGGCTTTTGAATTGTTTTACAAATGATTGTTCCATTTCTCTTTGTTAAGGGACAATAAAAGTGTAATAACGTTTGGATGGGTGTATTGGAGAAAGAAGAAATGTGCTGAGTATACAAGTAGGCTGAAATGAGAAAGAATGGAGAATGTGTGCTTTTAAATCTTGAGACTAGTTCATCGTACTTGAAATATTGATTAGGTTTCCTTATTATTCCTTGCGCACGTTGTTTAACATTATGTAAGTTTATCCAAATCATGGTTTTATCTGACTGAATTGTTTTACTTAGGTCCATTTAAAATTTTTCAATACAAGTGTATAGAAATTTAACTGCTTTTGTTTGTTGACTTTGTATCCTGCATATTTCGTGAACGCATTTATTATTAGGTCTATCCTTTTTGTGTCCATGATCATTAAGGTTTTCTCCATATGAGATTGTGTCATCTGCAAACAGATAATTTTACTTCTTCCTTTCCAATATGGATACCTTTGCTACGTTTCCTTGCACACTTGCTCTGACTAGAAATTCCAGTATTATGTTGAGTAGAAGCCTAAACCAGAGACATCCTTATCTTGTTTCTAATCTTAAAGGAAAAAATTTCAGTCTTTTACCACTGGGAGTATAATATTAGCTGTTTGTTTTCACATATGGCTATTATCATTTTGAGAAAGTTCTATTCCTAATTTATTTTTGCCATGAACGTTTTGATGTGGAATTTTGTCACTTTTATCCATCAATCAAGATTATCATGTGGTTTTTTTTTTTTCATTCTGTCAATGTGCTACAGTACACTCACTGATTTTTGTATGTTGAACCACCATTCATTCATTCCTTCATTCTTTGTTGAAATAAAAACCATTTAACTATGGTATAGAATCTTTTTGGTATGCTGCTGAATTCGATTTGCTAGTATTTAGTTGACAAGTTTTGTATCAGTGTTCATCAGGGATATTGGATTTTAATTTTCTTTTCTTGCCCTATCTTTGTCTGCTTTTGTATCAGGACAGTGCTAGCCTCCTAGAATGAGGCTATGTTTTCCCTCCTCTATCAATTTTTAAGTTTTTGAGAAAAAGAAGATAGTAATTCTTCTTTAAGTATTTGGTAGAATTCAACAATGAAGCCATCTCGTCCTGGGCTTGTCTTTGTGGGAAGAGTTTTCCTTACAAATTCAATGTCCTTATTAGATTTATGTCTATTCTGTTTTTCTTTTATTCATGAGCATTTTTAGTAGATTGTGTGTTTCTCGGATATTGTCCATTTCATCTAAGTTACCCAATTTGGGGGGCATATGATGGTTCATTGTAGTCTCTTATAAAGCTTTTTATTTTGGAGAAAACAATGTAATGTCCCCACTTTTTTCCTGAGTTTATTAATTGGAGTCTTCATTTCTTTTTTCTTAATCACTTGAAAATTCTGCCAGTGATGTTGACCTTTTCAAAGAGAGAAACTTTCTGGTTTTTGCTTTTCTCTTCTCTGTTTTATTTACCTCTACTCTGATCTTTATCATTTCCTTTCTTCTGCTAGTTTTGGGTTGAATTTGCTTTTCTTTTTCCAGTTCTGTATTGTGTGCAGTTAGGTTGTTGATTTTAGGTTGTTCTTTTTAACATATGCTTTTGCTGCTATGAGTTGCCCTCTTAGTGTTGCTTTCACTGCATCACACCAGTTTCGTATGCTGTGTTCTCATTGTCGATCATCTATATAGTTTCAGACTTCTATTTTTTTCTAAGTTTTTTTGAAATATTGGTTAAAAGTATGTTGTTTAGTGTCCAAATTTGTGACATTCCTTTTTTCCTTATGTTACTGACTATAATTTCATGCCATTGTGATGAGGCAACATGCTTTCTATGATTTAAATCTTTTTCAGTTATTAGGATATGCCTTGTGGCCTCACATGTGATCCATTCTGGACAGTGTCCAAAGTTGATTTAAGAAGTTGGATACTCCATTGTTGATGGGTGGATGTTCTATATGAGCCAGTTAGGTCTAGTGGTTCTAAGTGATGGTCACATCCTATGTGTCTTTATTGGTATTCTGTCTAGTTGTTCTGTCCATTAAGAGTTATTGGGGCCCCTGTGTGGCTCAGTTGGATTGGTATCTGACTCTTGACTTCAGCTCAGGTCGTGATCCCAAGGTTGTGGGATGGAGCCCCACATCAGATTCCATGCTGAGTGTGGAGCCTGCTTTGGATTCTTTCTCTCTCTCTCTCTCTCCTCTTCCCCTCTCCCCTACTCAGGTATTCTCTTTGTCACTCTCCTAAAATATATAAGTAAGCCAATAAACACACAAATAAAAAAAAAAAAAAAAAAAAACGAGAAAAGTAAACATACTCATAACATGATATAGCAATCATACATCTTTGTATTTCCCCAAATGAATTGAAAGTTTATGGCCATCCAAATATCTGCTGATAAATGTTAATAACAGCTTTATTCATAGTTGCCAAATTATGGGGAAAACTACAATGTCATATAATAGATAAATGGTTAAAGAGTGGTATATCTATACATTGGGTTATTTATCAGTGATAAAAACAGTAACCTATCAGACCACAAAGAATATGGAGGAAACGTAAATGTATATTGCTAAGTAAAAGAGGTAAATCTAAGAAGGCTACATGTTGTATGATTCTAACTATATGACATTCTAGAAGAGGTAAAAGATCAGTGGTTGACAGTTCTTTATAGGTTGGGTGGAAGGGATGAATGAGTATTGTACACGGGATTTTTAGGGCAGTGAAACTATTCTACATGATACTGTAATGGTAGATACATGAAATTACATATTTGCCAAAGCCATAGAATGTATAACACAAAAAATTAGCCAGAATGCACTCTATGGACTTTACTTAATAATAGTATATCATTACTGGCTCAACATTTAAGTAATAAATCACAATAATTCAAGATGTTTATAGTAGGCAATGTAAGGGGGGATATATGGGAACTCTGTACTTTCTACTCATTTTACTGTAAACATAAAAGTGTTCAAAAATTGAATGTTTTAATTGAGTTTTAAAAAGTATGGACTTAGAACCAGAATGCACATCTACATATTCTGCCTATATTATACTGAGCTGACTGACTTTGGGGAAGCTACTGAACTATCTTGTATCAGTTTACCTTCTCTAAAATGGAAATAATATATCATACTCAATGGTGAAAAACAGCTTTTCCCCTAAGATCAGAAGTGAGACAGGGATATCTACTCTCACCACTTTTCTTCAACATAGTACTAGACTCCTAGCCACAGCAGTTAGACAACATAAAGATATAATTGGCATCCAGGGATACCTTGGTGGCTCATTGGGTTAGGGTCCAACTTCAGCTCAGCTCACGATCTCACAGTTCGTGAGTTTGAGCCCTGCATCGGGCACTGTGCTGATAGCTTAGACCCTAGAGCCTGCTTTGGATTCTGTGTTTCCCTTTCTCTCTACCCCTTCTCCATTCATATTCTTTCCATCTCGCTCTCAAAAATAAATAAACATTAATAAATAATTTCAAAAAATAAAAAAAGAAAGAAATGGCATCCAATTTGGTAAAGAAGAAGTAAAACTCTCGCAATTTGCAGATGACATGATGCTCTATGTAGAAAACCCAAACGAGCGGCTCTACCAAAAGAGTAATAGAACTGATGAATGAATTCTGTAAATGTTAATTTTTGCAGGATTCAAATCTATGTATGGTATCTATTGCATTCCTATATGCTAATAATGAAGCAGCAGAAAGAGAAATTAACAAAACAGTCCTATTTACAATGGTACCAAAAACAATAATGACATATCCAATAAAGGGTTAGTATCCAAGATATATAAAGAACTTCTACAACTCAATAGCCAGAAACTAATCCAATTTGAAAATGGGCAGTAGATGTGAACAGACATTTCTCCAAAGAAGACATCCAGATGGCAAACAGACACATGAAAAGTTGTTCCACATCATTCAGCAACAGGGAATTACAAACCAAAACTACAAGGAGATACCACTTCACATGTCTCACAGCCCCTCTCAGCCATGATGTCTGCCCCTGCTAGGGACCTGCCAGAAGACACACCTGTGTCAGTGAGGCAGGCCCTTCAACCTTGGTCTAACTGCAGATCTTGAAATGGCCCTGTAACTCTCAGCCATGGTCCGGGAACCCTCGTCTTGGGAGATGTGCTTGTGCATGCCCCAGAATTAGG
>NW_026059416.1:0-68550 GCF_023721935.1 Panthera uncia
CCTTTTCTTTTAATCTCTAGATTTCTAAAATGTACTGTTTTTTTTTTTCTTTTTAATCATCCCATTTCACAGAGGCCGAGACTGAAAGTCAGAGATGTGGCAAACTTGCCTGAGGCTTAGTAGCTAGTAAGTGACAGTACCAGAGTTGAAACCAAGCCTGTCCGTCTTTACTGATATTTGCTTATATTATGTTGCTGCCCCTGCACTGACCCCACTTTTATTTTCACTCTCTCTGTTTAGTCTTCTGCATTTCTTGCCTAATTACTCTAAAAGGTCTGCAGACCCTCATACGCTCATTTTGAAAGCTTGCACTTTAAAATATAGACACTTGGGGACTCAGACATCCTGCAGAAGTGATATCACTCCCCTCCAACAATAAATTACAGAATGAAGGAAAAAAAATATTTCTTTCTTCCTTGGTTGTTTATGTGATTTAAGCTAGCAGTCTGCCAAGGATATTCACAGCTACAAAGATCAACTGCTGTCAGTGCTATCCTGGTGCCTTCTTAATCCTCCTCTCCGCTCTGGGTGTGTACAAAGTTTCCCCCACACTGTGGGAAGACTAATATTTAAGCCTTACCTCTCGCCCCTCATTTAGGGCTTACGTTGCTTAGCAATGCACAATGCATGGATGTTTTTATAGTATACAGATTTTTCTCACAGCAGAAAGATGTTTCCTAATTTTTTCTGAGCTTTTGGAATTTAATATCACTGTGTGGTTGTATTTTAGATTGGAGAATTAATTTATGTTGTGGAAGGAAAAGGTACGATCCCATTGCCTTCCAACTTCCACCCAACGGATTCCTCAACTCCACTTGGCTACAGCAGTTCTCCAGAGGAAGGTAGAGTATACGTGTGTTTTATTTCATTTAAAATGTCAAGGGATGGGACTGTTCCTCATATAGTCATCCAAGCATACTCCTAGCAAGTTTTTCCAGAAATAATTAGGTTTTAAAAGGATCCCTTTTAACTTTATTATGTCAACATCCATGGAATAGAGCACCAGTTTAACAATGAATGTCAGTGGTGATTTTTTTTAAATCCTTATTTTTTCATTCTTTGGATAAATATTGAAATTTGGCATTCGAAGTATTTACTCACCAAATTTTCAGTTTCCTGAATAGTTTGGAAATCACTGTACTCCCAAATTGTATATATTGTAATATATTACCTGAACTTGCACCCTGAATTTGTACCCTCCATTCTAAAGTGTAAGGTTGTTAGTGGAAGAAAAAGACAGTTTTTGCCAGTCTCTGACAGATGTCTTTACATTTATTTCTACTTCCCTTAGCTTCTAATCACTGATAGCACAATGATCGCTTCATGTTTGAACATGCTGGTATTTCTATGAAAGAACCCTTTGAGTTCTTTTGAGCATTCTTTTTAGAGATACCAGCAAAATATCTTTGATTCCTGAAGACTTACTCTTGAATTACTGAATTAGGACTACTCAAAATGAGTTACCTGTGTTACTCTACTCTTCATTAACTAATGAAGGTCACACCTGCAGTTTTATATTTCCAGCCTTCCAAGTCCATCCTGAATAGCATGGTCAAGAGCATAAGTGATCATTGAAGCCTTACATGTTTTTGCTTCCCCTAGTGTTAAGTAAGGACAATCCTGTTCTGTATTTGAAATGTGAGCTCCGTCAGGTCTTGGATGTGGACCTTAAGTTGCCACTGACTAATGAAGCCAAGGAGAAGGCCTTGGCTTTTGCAGCACAGCAGCAGATGTCGGATATAGAGTATGAGCGACGGTTGATCACAGGCACTCTGGAGAGCAGTAGTGTTCGCGTGGCCATCGCCCTCCTGGGGCTGACGAAGATTGAGGTGAGAATGGAGGACAGGTGATGCACTTTTTTCTCCTTTTAAAAATATACAGAGTTGTTAATCATAACATTTTGACATAGAGAAATGATGAATGCTGGTTTTCCCCAGAAGGATGGCTCGGTAGCTTTTTTTTTTTTTTTTACCACATTAAATAAATCTGAAACAAAGCGTTCTATTAATGTTAGCATGAGTGCTAATTTTAATAGTAATAACTAGATTACTGGTGACTTCGCATACTAGTAATTTTAGGCATTGCGGTGTAATCGCTTCATTCCCAGTTGTCCTCTGTTCTGACTACACATTAGAATGCCCTGAAGAACTTAAAGTAAGGGAAGGCAGGGTGGGGAGAAACATGTTCTGCAAGTTGTCCAGGATATTCTGTGCATCCAGAGAGGGTCATCCCTGCGGTCAGACTACCAGGCTGAGAATCCAGACTCTGACACTGTCTACCTGTGTAACTGTGGGCTGATTCCTTAAAAATCATCAATCTTCAATTTTTGTACTTTTAATCTGAAGATAGTGGTAATTGACGGAAGCTAAGTGAGATAATCACGTAAAATGCTTACCACATTACCTATTATATAAAGTGCTCTATGTATGGCATTGTTGTTCTTGTTATTATTACTGTTACTGTGGAATCTGTTATTATATCTTGAACTCTATTTATAAATGGAGTTCGGTACAGTCGAACCTCCACAGAGGCAACAAAGCGATTCTTTAAAATGTAAACCCGGTCACATTGTTCTGCTGCACCTATTCCTCTGTTGGCTCTCCAACTCATTCAGAATAATACCCAACATCCTTAGCATGGTCCTCAAGACCCTCCCGGACAGTCCCGCCTCTTCCCTGATCTCACCTCTACTGGAGCCCATTCATTCATGTCACTCCCTCAGCATAGGCCTCCTTGCTGATGTTCAAATGTCCAAGGCATGCTCCCCATGCCCCCTGCACTTCTGAGGTTTATTTTCCCTAGACATTACAGGCTACTTCCCTCAATTACTTCAGGCCTGCTAGAATTATGCTTGTATTATGAGATTATGCTTGTATTTTTTAAAAAATTATTTTGTATTTTTTAAAAAGTATTGCTTACATCGACCAGGCACTTTCCAAATACCACACTTCCTTCAGTTTTCTC
Source organism: Panthera uncia (assembly GCF_023721935.1). Taxonomy (NCBI): domain Eukaryota; kingdom Metazoa; phylum Chordata; class Mammalia; order Carnivora; family Felidae; genus Panthera; species Panthera uncia. The sequence continues at coordinate 2,965 of NW_026059416.1, forward strand.
TATAGATAGCATTTATCACCTGACAGTAATATATTTATTTGTTTACTCATTGTCTATCTCCAGCAAGGGAATTTGTGCAAAGACATTTGTTTAGTTAACTCTCATATCATCAGTGCCTCAAAAAGTGTGCTGTGCCAAAGGTAGTCACTAAATCTTCCATCAGTGAAGGAATAAATGGTAAATGTTTTCATCCTTGCTTGAGAATTACCTTCATTTGCATATATTACAACAAAATACTTGGCATTGTAGGATTTCTTTTTTTATTTGTCAGAATGCTAGAATCAGTACGGCATAAGCACAGATCTCCAACATTTACTGATGGTATTTTAGGGTTGACCTGAACTTTTAAGTTCTGATTAGCTCAAAAATATCAAGGCCTGAGGTTCTCACACCCTCTGGACTGACCCATTTACGGACTCCATTCACGAAGCTGTTGGCTCTATTTAGCTCATACCAACATGCTTACTTCTGTGAAAGAGCAGTGAATTTGGGAAGGTTTTGTTCAACTTGCAGTACAGTATTACAACAGAAATGCTTGATATGTGGCCATTTCAAATTTTAACCCTATCACAGTGTGTTCTCTCACTCTCTCTTTCCTTTTAAATTTATTTTCAGCATTCTTACCTCTTAACAAAACATTTTATTTAAATGAGAAATGCTGGAGGGAGATGGATTTTGTCGGTGGATCCCCTTTCTATTATTTATGCATGTATATAGTTTCTATTTTTCTCCCTCTTCTTTTAGTCATCTCTGTAATCCAGACGTTTTGTGTTTATTATTGTATTTATCAAATTATGTTTTGTATAGTATATATTTTTATATTTACCTGTTTCTCTAGGATTGTGGATTCCTAGAAATCTAAAAATCGTTATGTTGTGTTTTTATTTACCCCTAATTGTCGTGTGCATGAGACGTGCTCTGCCATTGTTGAATTGAATTGAATATGTGCTTGAACAAACAAATAACGTTTTAAACCTGAGGTTTTCATATCTATCCAGGTTGCCTCATAGACTGATTTTTCACAGTCCGAGCCATCTTGTGTACTTACCCTTGTCTACTTACCACATTTGCAGGATAGGCATCTGTGTGTGTGTACGTCTCCCAATTGGTTGCTGGAAATAACAACAACATAATGATAATTTATGAAAAACCCTTGCCTTTTTTAAAATTAAAATTGAAATGTTTTAAATAGCCTCTAAATTTAAAAATTAAAAGTTTTTTTTTTACCTGAAGATTACTATTTTCTTTGAATTCTGTGAATATCACACATCTTTGATTTCAGCCAAAACTTACCAGATGCACAAAATAAGTAGAGAAGGGTTGAATGTGCCAGTTTAAGAAAACCAGCTGCAGCAAATCGGAACTCACAGATGCATCTTATTCTGTTCATCCACATCTAATCATAAAGGGTTCTTTTCAAGTGCAATTATCAGTGCACTCTTGAACCATAATAATGCTAATAATTTTTACAGCGGAACAGTAAACAAGATTAATTTTAAAAAGACTCTCTCCTTATATAGTGTTTCACACCTTTTTTCCAACATGCTTTTATGTGCACTTTGCAAATTATTTCAGTGACCCCATGGAGAAACATAAAGGAGGTAGAGTTCCTCTTGTAATACAAAAAAAGAAATGACTGAGGCATAAACAAAAAACAAAAAAAAAAAAAGACTTATGTTGCCCTCACCGACAGGATGGCAATTACAGCCCAGATCATGGTAGAGACGTTGTATTTTAAAGCTGAGAAAAGGAATCAAGACACTCAGAGACACATAGTCCAACCTCTTACAGACCTGCAAACCAAGCATCTGAAGTAGTAAGATGGTAACCTAAGGTCACACCACTGATTTGTGACGGAATAGAAATGAACCCATGTTTTTACCCCCAGTCCATTACTCTTTTCCTTCCCCTGTATAGTGTCCAAATGATATATTCACTTCATTAGTCAATGAAATTGGCTAATGAAATAAAAGTCTAGAATGCGCTGTTATAGCATAAAATAACCGCATAACAAAATCTAAAATCAATCTTGGTATAAATCTGTTTAGAACTAAATCTAATTGAATAAATGTAATTCCTTTTCTACCAAAGAAAAGTGGCATATCTAATTTTTTTTTGTATAGAACCATGTGGAATTTGAATTTTTGAAATATTTATAGAGTAATAGCAAATTGATATATCTACTTTATATACTGTGAGAGACAGGATCTTTTGTCAGGACCATGAATTTCTGCCACTTCACCACTTAGCATTCGTTTATTGAATTCATATTCTATTGGTCATTACTAAATCAACTCTAATGATATATTCAGAGACACTGGAAAGAAAACTTACAGGGTAGTTTCCTTGTATTTTCTCAAGTTCATGTTTTAAAAGCCATGCCATATACCCTGGGATAAATGGTAGAAAAAAATCATTGAAATTTAGAATTTAATAATATGTTTAAAAAAGGAAATCTGGGTGCCTAGGTGGCTCAGTCAGTTGAGTGTCTGACTCTTGATTTCAGTTCAGGTCATGATCTCATGCTTCATGGGATTGAGCCCCATGTCAGGCTCTGTGGAGCCTGCTTGGAATTCTTTCTCTCTCTCTCTCTCTCTTTCTCTCTCTCTCTCTCTCTCTCTCTCTGCCCCTTCCCCGCTTGTGTGCTCTCTCTCTTTCTGTTTCTCTCCCTCTGTCTCAAAATAAATAAGCATTTAAAAAAAAAGGAAATCTAAAAGATCTGCTTGGTGAGAATTCAGAAAGGTAAAGGCAATGGTTTTTGTATTTGTATAATTTAAGTGCACTATAATCATGAAGTAATCCTATTGATACTGTCAACGATAAACAAAGCTAGATACCAGTTACAGCAGTAAGGAGAGACTTTATTCATTAACTGTTGAAACAGGGAGAAGGATCCAGCATGAACTGAACTTAAATCTGCACAGAAGAAACTGAGAGTTTTAAAGGGAGGGTGAGAAACTAACGAAGGAAGCTGGGAACTTAATAATAATGAGCAGAGTCAGGGAAGTGGACATTTATAAGTGGGAGGGTGTTGGTCACTGTGATCTGGATTTGTTCATTGATGCTTATCTGCAGGAGAAATGAACTTCTAGGATCTTTATAACTGGAGACAGTGGTACAAATTAGAATGAGGTACCTACCTGGCTGTGATTACTGTTTCCTTGATTCTGAGGACCTTGAAAAGACAGTTCTAGGTGGTAGAAAACTTATCTCAAAAAGGAGAGAGAAAAATGGAGACAGTGCAATGGGTGGAGGAGGAAGAAAGGATTTATAATAGCAAGCTTTTTAAAGTAACTGTTCTAAGAGGGGGTTCGGGGTGTATCTACCTATCACCAGGTTTTGACTGGAACAAACAGTATATTCTGGTGGCAGCATTGAACTCCTTCAGGTAGGCAGTGTTTTTTTTTAATTTTATTTTTTTAATGTTTATTTATTTTTGAGACAGAGAGAGACAGAGCATGAACAGGGGAGGGTCAGAGAGAGAGGGAGACACAGAATCTGAAGCGGGCTCCAGGCTCTGAGCTGTCAGCACAGAGCCCAATGCGGGGCTCGAACTCATGGACCGTGAGATCATGACCTGAGCCGAAGTCGGACGCTTAACCAACTGAGCCACCCAGGTGCCCGAGGTAGGCAGTTTAAGGGGAAGTGGGATCATCCAAGGGTTATGTATGGCCTTGAATTGTTAGAAACTATGTCAGTGCTTGTTCAAGTCTACGTGTGTGTGTGTGTGCACGCACATGTGGGAGGGAAGGGGATAGGCAGAAAAAAATCATTTGTACTGAAAATCTGCAGTTATTGTAGGCCAAGGTTGAGGCCTACTGAGTAAAGGGCTTGGAGGACTCTGACTAGAGTTTGGCCAAGAAGAGAGTCTATGTTAATATACCATGACTCAATGACTTAAAGATATAGAAGGCAGATGATATACATTTAGATTAAAGAGCTAATTGCTGATGTGAATAGATAATTTGTTCACAGTGACTCGAAAAATGAACCAAACACCAACAATGATAAATGTAAATGAATTAATTTGGTTTTTAATTGACGTGATTTTAGTTTCCAAAATAAAGTAATTGAAAAATGTCACTTTGTAGAAAAAAAAAATTCCTGTGGAGTTTATAGATAACAAACCCGGTGAATGAAGAAGATTGCTGATGGCACTAACATTTATTTTTGTTGAGTAATGATACTCTGACCAGGATCATGATAATGATGATGACAGTGATGCTACTAATAGCGAACATTTACTAAGTACTCAAAATATGTTCCAAGGACCTGGATTTTGTTTTCATTTTAAATATTCACACCAGGGATAGGCAGTGTGTACTTTTATTGCCCATATTTTACAAATGAAGGCTTTGTGGCTTTGGTTATAGCCTGACCAAACTTATTTAGAGTTGGGTTATAAATGCAGGTTACTCTGCCTTTAAGCGTGCTTGGTCTAACCATTGGGTTGTGCTATGTTAGCAGTAGAGCATCCAAATAAAAATAAATGATCACCTACCTCTGTGCTTTGCATTGCTTGGTTCACACCTAGAGAGCCAGCTTTCTCTTCAGTGTTCCATTTTAGGAAGGACAGTATTGAACTAGATTGTGTTTTGAGGATCATATGCATGATGGTGAGTTGTTGTCACCCCCATTATATAAGTAGTGGCTGAAGGGACTAAAAATATCAAACCTGTGTAAAATGTATGTTTGGAATGGGAGAGGGAGAAAGAAAAAAAGGTGGGTTTGGGTGTCTATGGAGGGGCAGGACCTAATATACATATATGTATAGGTACATGCACATATACTTACAAAATTGTCATTAGCAAAAGAGAGGGGATCATGTTTTTTTTTCTTTCTTTTTTTTTTCTTGAGAGAGAGAGAGAGAGAGAATGAGCAGGGGAGGGGCAGAAGGAATGGGAGAGGGAGAACCCCAAGCAGGCCCCACACCCAGCAGGGAGCCCAACAGGGGTCAGGATCTCACAACCATGAGCCAGAATCAAGAGTCAGACCCTCAACCAACTGAGTCACCCAGGCACCCCTAACTGTAGTTCTCATAAGAACTAGAACTGATGGGTTAGATTTTAAGCAGCACAGGGATCAACTCAAGGAAGAAAGTACTTTTTCAATGCCATTCACCAGTGGAATTGGTTTTTCCCTGTAGCAACGAATTCAATACGGAAAGGATTACAGCAAGGGGCATTGAGCATGTCTTAATAAAGGATAATTCCATTGATTGTATAAAACATGTTAGTGTTCTCTTCCACCATTTAAATAATACTGTGTCTAAAGAAATGAACTAATTAATCCGTTGGTGGATTTTTTTCACAAATAAGGGGTCTAAGTATAAAATGCTTTTTTGTGTGTGTTTTGGAGGTAAAGGCTAAGAGAATTACATTCCAATGATTGTTTATTTGCAGACTTGTGCTCTCTTTACTACCTCAAAGTTGAAGAAGCCTAAGTCCATTTCATACACAGCAGAACTGAGCCTTCCAGAATATTTTGATATCCCCAAGAAAATCTACATTCCTCAGATTCCGGAAACTCAAACTAAATTGACTCAGCCTCAAGGAATTCAACCTGCAAATAAAACAGGTAATCAGTACCATGGGGACTGCAATATTTTGTTCTGTCCCAGGAGCTGTGAAAGACTAAAATTTAGAGATTATCTCTACTAATAGGATGTTCATAATATAATTGAAGAGATGGTTCATTGTATATATATGTTATTGAATATTTTGCATTATAACCAACATACTCTAATACAGTAATCTAAGTTATGTACTGAATTTAAGTGCTAAATTGCTGATACTGAAATTTGTAGACCTGTTGTTACTCTTTGTTAAGGAGTGGTTGTCCGATACAGATAGTAAGTACACTTGGAGAAAGGTGAGCTCTTGCTTTGACAGTGTACTAGGTTGTAGCAGTTGTGCTGGAGTCAAGGCTCAGGTTAGCTTTTAAGAATAGGAGAGATATTGGTGGCAAAGGCATATCAGAGGAGAACAGGTGTTATTTATGAGTAATTTATCTTTGATCTGGACTAGGACCTTTAGTAGTTGAATACTTACTCTTGGTCTCCTGATCCCCTTTTATTCTGTTATTCTAATTATGAAGGACCAACCCAGATTTAATAGACTATTAATAAATTTACATTATTAAATACAAGCAATAAGATGTAAACAGTGTGACTAAGCAACTTAAACTATCCAAAATTAGGTTTCTTTTCACTTCTTTCCAAGCTGGTAGATAATAATAGGATTATAATTTCTTTACTAGGGCTATTCCTACAATGTATCATAACTCCAGTGTCATGGATTCTACTTTATATTGTTGCTAACTTACTTAGGTTTTGTTAAATTTTCCTTTTTTCTTTTCCTGTGGCTTTTTTTTAAAGTTTACTTATTTATTTAGAGAGAGAGAGTGCACGCAGATGGGGCAGGGGCAGAGAGAGAGAGAGAGAGAGAGAGAGAGAGAGAGAGAGAGAGAATCCCAAGTAGGCTCCTCACTGTCAGTGCAGAGCCCAATGCGGGGCTCGAACCCACGAACCATGAGATCATGACCTGAGCCAAAGTCAGACACTTAAACAACTGAGCCACCCAGGCACCCCTCCTGTGGCTTTGTGTTAACTATAAAATGTTTCTAAATCCAAAAGGTGGTTACACATCATAACGTCACAAGATCATCTGTTCATTTTGCCTTCCTAGGAGATCTAAGATCCCAGATTCAAATGCTAAGTGGCCAAGCAGATAACAAGGATTTATTAATTAGGTCTTGTCTCAGACAAGAGGGATGATGGAGCCTACCATAGACTGGAGAGTATGTGCCCTGTCTAAACATTCAAAATAATAAAAAATAAACCGAAAAGCTTGAGTTTATGCAATAACTGTGAGGGCATGTTTGACTTATTAGCTGTCAAGCTGGTGACAGCTCTTAAGTGAAATTTTTGTCTTTTTAATCTTTTCAATGTACTATTAAATATTTTTAAGTGCTCATTTATTTTTAGAGAGAGAGAGAGAGAGAGAGAGAGAGAGGTAGAGAGCGAGAATCCCAAGCACGCTCTGTGTTGTCAGTGCAGAGCCTGATGTGGATCTCGAACTCACTAACCTTGAGATCATGACCTGAACTGAAATCAAGAATCAGACGCTTAACCAAATGAGCCACCCAGGTGCCCCTGTGCTATTAAATTTTTAAGTGGAGAATTTATTAGGATAATTTTTTACCCCTTTGAGATAACTGGATAAAACTGTGTATTATAAGCCCAGCTAGGATTCCCAGCCCAAACAATTCACTTATTCAGCCATTCACTCAACACTGTTGAGCATCAATTCCTTTGGGAAAAATGATGAAATTTGGCATATTAAAATGCTCTTTAATTATAAATAAGTATGAAGTTATCTATATTTAAAAATCTTTCACTTAGATAATTTTCAAAGGCTAATATTTTTCTCTCATATAATTGTTAACTGCGTATTTGAGTAAGAAGATATTGTGAGAATTAAGAAAAATAGAACTGTAAATTTTTTAAAAGATCATGCAGAAAAGTTTAAAAATGTGATTTGCATATTGTGGTTCCTGTCTAACTTGATTTTCTAGGCAGTTTGCTTTGTAGAGCTTGTAGCGCAGGTTTCTGTTTCAGCATCCTTCAGCATACATTTAAATAAATTAAGTTTACAAAAACAGAATATTCTAACTCAGGTTAGTAGCAGATTGAATAAAATACATAGCCTGAACAGTGTACATTCTATTGTTAAGCAGTGGACTTGATTAATGAAAAGGAAAAAACAGATGTTTTTTAAGTTTAATAAATAACATTCTATTAGAATTTGGGACAAAGAATAGTAGAGTTAAGCATATAAAAAGCTAATCTTTGGGATATAAGCCACTTTGAAGAAAACAAACCATAAAATTCCTAGTAATAAATACAGTAATATAGAAACACATCTTGTTTTTAAAAATATTTTATTTTTTTAAGTAATCTCTGCACCCAACATGGGGCTTGAACTCACAACCCTGAGATCAAGAGTCACATGCTCTACAGACTGAACCAGCCAGGCACCCCTAAATCTTGTTTTTTATGGGTGGCATGGAGAAAGAAGGAAATGACAAGCATTTATCTGGAGAAGTAGCAATAGCCCAGTGTCCCTGCTAATTGCAGGAAAGAGGTACAAGTAGGGTCCTTTTTATAATCTCTTAAAGTTCTAAAGTCATCAAAAGGAACGAGGTTTTTTTTTTAATGTTTTATGTTTTTTTTGAGAAAGAGAGAGAAACAGAGTATGTGCAGGGGGAGTGTCAGACAGAGAGGGAGACACAGAATCCAAAGCAGGCTGCAGGCTCCGTGCTGTCAGCACAGAGCCTGATGTAGGGCTTGAACTCACGAACTGCGAGATTGCGACATGAGCTGAAGTTGGCCGCTTAACTGACTGAGCCCACCCAGGCACCCCCTGGAACTAGTTTTGAGGTATTAAAAGTGGCTGTCTTCAACCCATTCATATCAATGTTTCCTATCAGTTTTTACCTTTTTGAAATTCCTAATGAAAAGTCCATATTTCCGATTAATAATAGCTATTACTGAAATTATTTAAAATAATCTACTTAAATCCATATTTATTTTAGCTCCATCATTTAGAAAGGTATTATTTTTCCCATCCTACCATTTAACATTATAATGCTTTCAACGGAATGAAAGAAAGCTGTAGAGAAAGTGCATATGCATATAAGTGGGTGAATCCATCTCTACAGATGTACATATATGACAACATTTTCCCATGGAAGGAACATCATGTGTTGTCCCACTTCATAGGTCTCAGAGATCCTGTGACACTTTTGTGTTGGTAGACTGGAGTAGGTCTAGGTCTAGTATTTGTTGAGCACCAACAATATGCAAAGCACTGTGACAGTTCGTTTCATAGTTTTTCTCATTTAATCCTCCCAATAGATATTTCTGTCTAGGCATTGATCCTTCTACTTGCATACCCAAGGACTCTAGCATGGCTCACAACAGTCTTTCCACACAGTTTTTAGTCTTCTCAAACATCCTCTTTTCTCCAGTCCTTATCCATCTCCAACCTTCACTGGGCAAATGACTTTGTCACCTCTGTCTTAGAGCAGAAAGGGCTACATGACCACATACTCTTCCTTAACCCCCTTAGCCCATCCCCCTCAGTCTCTAAATAGTAGGATTCTACTCTATCAACCTTGCTGTGTGTAGCAAGACCTTTGTCTTATCCCAGATAACCTGCTCTTGGGCTCTTCTCCATCCTTTATCACAGCTCCTCCTTCTTTGAGAGCAGTTCCTTCACTTTTGACCCTCAAACCTTCTCACGCTTCAGAAACTAAAGAAATTCATACTTTTCCCATGACAAACATACTTTTCAGTAGAGTGATCTGTATTTTCAGTTTGTATTCTTTTTTTTTTTTTAAAGAAAATGATTGAGTAGTAAAGCTATCCTGCGTTTATTTTTTTTTCCAATATATGAAATTTATTGTCAAATTGGTTTCCATACAACACACAGTGCTCATCCCAAAAGGTGCTCTCCTCAATACCCATCCCCCACCCTCCCCTCCCTCCCACCCCCCATCAACCCTCAGTTTGTTCTCAGTTTTTAACAGTCTCTTATGCTTTGGCTCTCTCCCACTCTAACCTCTTTTTTTTTTTTTTTTCCTTCCCCTCCCCCATGGGTTTCTGTTAAGTTTCTCGATCCACATAAGAGTGAAACCATATGGTATCTGTCTTTCTCTGTATGGCTTATTTCACTTAGCATCACACTCTCCAGTTCCATCCACGTTGCTACAAAAGGCCATATTTCATTCTTTCTCATTGCCACATAGTATTCCATTGTGTATATAAACCACAATTTCTTTATCCATTCATCTGTTGATGGACATTTAGGCTCTTTCCATAATTTGGCTATTGTTGAGAGTGCTGCTATAAACATTGGGGTACAAGTGCCCCATGCATCAGTACTCCTGTATCCCTTGGGTAAATTCCTAGCAGTGCTATTGCTGGGTCATAGGGTAGGTCTATTTTTAATTTTGTGAGGAACCTCCACACTGCTTTCCAGAGCGGCTGCACCAATTTGCATTCCCACCAACAGTGCAAGAGGGTTCCCGTTTCTCCACATCCTCTCCAGCATCTATAGTCTCCGATTTGTTCATTTTGGCCACTCTGACTGGCGTGAGGTGATATCTGAGTGTGGTTTTGATTTGTATTTCCCTGATGAGGAGCAACGTTGAGCATCTTTTCATGTGCCTGTTGGCCATCCAGATGTCTTCTTTAGAGAAGTGTCTATTCATGTTTTCTGCCCATTTTTTCACTGGGTTATTTGTTTTTCGGGTGTGGAGTTTGGTGAGCTCTTTATAGATTTTGGATACTAGCCCTTTGTCCGATATGTCATTTGCAAATATCTTTTCCCATTCCGTTGGTTGCCTTTTAGTTTTGTTGGTTGTTTCCTTTGCTGTGCAGAAGCTTTTTATCTTCATAAGGTCCCAGTAATTCATTTTTGCTTTTAATTCCCTTGCCTTTGGGGATGTGTCGAGTAAGAGATTGCTACGGCTGAGGTCAGAGAGGTCTTTTCCTGCTTTCTCCTCTAGGGTTTTGATGGTTTCCTGTCTCACATTCAGGTCCTTTATCCATACATGCAGTTTGTATTCTTGCATGAGTAGTTCTCAACCTCTCAAATCTGGCTTTTGCTCTACCACTGTAGTAAAATGGGCAGTTGCTTTCTAATTACCAAAGCCAATGGACCATTCTCAGTCTACATTTTACTGTATCTCTATTACATTTAACCTGGATGATTAGGCATGTACTCAGAAGTCTAGACATTTGACATAAGTCTTTAACCTTGTTCCCAGCATTTCTTCTCCATCCCCTTGACAAGATTTCTGCTTAGTCTTTTTGTGGGTTCTTCTGTTTACTCCATCAATATGGGAGTCTTCAAGGTCCTACTTGTTCTATTGGGGCTATTGTTACTTTTAATGTATCCTGTAAGGGATTTGGTACACTCCCATAGTTAAAACTACCATTAACATCACTAAAATTTATCTCTATTCCTATCCTTTTCCTTCTGTTTTCAACTCAGATATTCAGAAGCATATGACATGCCTACCTAGATATATGTATGCAAATATATATACAAATAGAGAGATTTGTCCCTCAGATTCAAAATGAATGTATTATTATTCTCCATTGAGTTTGTTCCTTATCATATAATCTTCATCTTTTCATATGATGGGACATATATCCACCCTGTGTTTTATATTAGAAATCTGGCTATCTGCTTGATGCTTCTCTTTTTTGAGGTCATACTGCAATTTATCTTTTAGTTCTCAGTTTTTGCAATTTATTTCCTTCTCTTCTTTCCTTCTTTACTCCCACTGTTCATGACTCAGGTATTCATCAGTACTTCACAAATGGAAAAAGTAATCACATCTATCTCTTCTCGATGAGATGCAGATTTAATGAGATGACATATGTGAAGAATTCAAGTGCTATATGATATACCTAATAAATGCGGCCATTCATTATATTCTAGTCTTGTCACCCTTAAAGTACTTCACCTCTAGGCACCAGAACTATTAAATCTGACCACAAAATATTACTGAAACATTTAGTGATTTCAGAGGCAGATTTACTATGATTCCAAAGACACATAAATTTTACTACTCTTCCTTTTTTGACCCCACTTGTTAGTCCCTGTACCTAGTTTTATATTTGCAATTTTGCATTCTTTCTCTTCTAGAAGGTCCCTAAATTTTCAAAGCCTCAGGCCTCATAAAGCCTAGACTTTTGCCTGGTTGTAGATCTTGATTTAAAATCTCATCTACCTGTGATTCTGGGTATATTGAAATATATGGGCGGGAGGACCCTAAATGGGTAGAGGTAAACAGGAAATCTCCAGTGGATCCAGGAGCACTTACCTCCCCAGTATAGAGGGTCCTATGTGTATTGTGCCACCCATGAAAAATAGGCTCTAGGCTGGTTTTGCTGATCACTTACACAGAGCTCAAAACTCTCATTTCCACGGTTACCTCTTCAGCTTCTAGTATTTTATTTTGACTCAATTTCTTGTTGTCTCTCAAGGGATATATGGCAGGTATATTAGTGCATATTTTAGGAACACTGTTCTCTGTCTATACCTTCTCCCATTTGATTCCAATTTTCTTAATTCTTTAATACTTACTAATAACTAGTGATCTAATAGGTGACAGGTACTCACTAAATCCTTCCGTGACAGCTATTTAATATGTAATGTGATTATAAACTGTACTAGAAATTTATTATTAATAACTTACATTATATGTAGTTCTATCCATTTTATAAGGATTAAATACATTATTGTAATAGCCAAATTATCCTTCAGTATGAAAATAAGACTGAAAAATTGTTGCACTAAAAATTGTTGCTATTTTTCTCAAAATAGCTATAGTTAAATTTGTGGTGATATATTTATTACATTGTTTTTGGTAAAAACTTTTTAAATTTGCACAGGACTTTTGAAATAGAATGTCTTTAATTCACTTAGAAATATAATTCAAATGCATATTTCATATAGGATTGCCACATTTGTAAGCCATCAAGTCCAATTACAGTCTATAAAAGAATGTTATTAAATTCCAAAAGGCAATCAGTGATCCACATACTACATTTAAATCTCCTAAGATCAAAATCTCCTAAGAACAAAAACCATATATTCTATCTACAATCTTTAGGTTTAATATCTAATTACAAATGTAGGGGCGCCTGAGTGGCTCAGTCGGTTGGGCGTTCGGCTCAGGTCATGATCTCGCGGTTTGTGAGTTCGAGCCCCACGTCGGGCTCAGGGCTGACAGCTCAGAGCCTAGAGCCTACTTCGGATTCTGTGTCTCCCTCTCTCTGCCCCTCTGCTGCTTGCACTCTGTCTCTCGCATTGTCTCAAAAATAATAAACATTAAAATAAAAATAAATAAAAATAAAATATAAAATAAATATATAAAATATAAATAAAAAAATAAAATATAAATAAATAAATAATCAGATAAATAAATAAATAAATAATAAAATATAAAATAAAAAATAAATAAACATTAAAAAAATTATAAATGTAATAGTTTACGTTATAGCCTACCTTCTGAGAAGACTTGTAATCATAATCATAAAAGGCAATACCTGTTATGTAAATACTTTATATACATTTGAATTTACATCAAGTGAAAAATAAAAGGATATTTACCTATACTCATCTTAAATTTTATTCTTCTATTAATGTATTTCATTTGTAATAACTTTATTGAGATATTCATATATCATGCAGTTCACCAATTTGAAGTGTATAAATCAGTGGTTTCCAATATATGCCTAAATACATGTAACCATTACCCCAGTCAATTTTAAAACATTTATATCACCTCAAAAAGAAACTCATTACCCTTTAGCTATCAACTCTTTATCATCCACCCTACCCCTCAGTCCTAATTAATCATTAATCTTTGTCTCTACATGGATTTGCCTCTTCTGGAGATTTCATATAAAGGACATCATGTAATATATGGCATTTTATGATTAGCTTCTTCTACCTAGCATAATGTTTTCCTAGTTCACCCACGTTCATGACCATGCAGTATTTTTCCATTTCTTTAGATATCCCTTAATATCTTTCAACAACAGTGTTTTGTAGTTTTAAGAGTATAAGTTTTGTACTTTTTTGTTAAATATATTCCTAAGTATTTTATCCTTTTTCATGATATTACAAATGGATTGTTTTCTTAATTTCATTGGCCTTTCATTGGCCAAATAATACTCCATTGTATGACTATAACACATTTGGGTTATCCATTCATCAGTTGATGAATGTTCGGGTTGCTTCTACCTTTTGCCTAGTATGAATAATGCTGCTATAAACATTTTTTGGGCTGAACATATGTTTCTGTTTTTCCTGGGTGTGTTTATATATATATCTGTAAGTGGAACTGTTGGGTCACATGGTAACCATGTTTAAACATTTGAGGAACTGCCAGACTGTTTTCCAAAGTGGCCATACCATTTTATATTTCCCTAGCAGTGTGTGAGGTTTCCATTGTCTCCACATTATCAACAACACTTGTTATCTGACTTTTTAATTTCAGTGATCCTAGTGGGTAGAAATGGTGTCTATTGTGGTTTTGATTTGCATTTCCCTGCAAATCAGGTGCCTCAGGATGTTGAGTTTCTTTCCATGTCCTTATTGGCTACTTACATATCATTTGCATAAATGTCTATTCAGAACTTTTACCCATTTTTAAGCTGTCTTTTTCTTATTGATTTGCAAGTGTTCCATCTATATTCTAGATACAATACTTTATCAGATATAGGTTTTGCAAATAGTTTCTTCCATTCTGTGGGTTGTCTTTCCACTCTTGATAATATTCTCTGAAGCATAGTTGTTAATTGTAATGGAGTGTAATTTATTTTTGTTGTTGATCTTGTTGCTCTTGTTTTTGATGTCATATTTCAGAATCCATTGCCAAATTTGAAGTCATGAAGATTTAGCTCTATTTTCTTCTAAGAATCTTACAGCTTTAGTCCTTACATTTAGGTCTTTCATCCATTTTGGGTTAATATTTGTATATTGTTTGAGGTAAGGGTCTAACTTCATTCTTTTGAATGTGGCTGTCCCAGTGGTCTTGGAACCATTTGTTGAAACAACCATTCTTTCTGCATTGAATTATCTTGATACCCTTGTTGAAAACCAGTTGACCATAAATACATGGTTTATTTCTGGATTCTCTATTATATCCATAGATCTATATGCCTTTCCTTATGCCAGTACCACACTTTTCTGATTACTTTTGCTTTGTAGTAAGTTTTGAAATCAGAAAGTGTGTGTCCTACTACATTGTCCTTTTTTAGCCAAATTGTTTGGCTGTTCTGGTATTCTCACAATTTCATATGGATTTTAGAATCAGTTTGTCAGTTTCTGCAAGCAAGCCAACTGGCCACCTGATAGGTATTGCATTGAATATATAAATCAATTTGGAGAAGATTGTCATTTTAACAATATTAAGTCTTGTGATTCATGACCATGCAGTATTTTTCCATTTCTTTAGATATCCCTTAATATCTTTCAACAACAGTGTTTTGTAGTTTTAAGAGTATAAGTTTTGTACTTTTTTGTTAAATATATTCCTAAGTATTTTATCCTTTTTCATGATATTACAAATGGAATTGTTTTCTTAATTTCATTTTTAGATTATTCATTGCAAATGTATAGAAATATAATTGATGTTGTATATTAAAATTATATCATGTGACCTTGATGAATTGATTTTTTAATTCTAATATGTTTTACTGGTTTCCTTAGGATTTTCTGTCTACAGTATCATGTTATATGCATATAGAGATCATCTTATATCTTCCCTTCTGAAATGGATTGTTTTTATCTCTTTTTCTTACCTAATTTATCCAGTCAATACTTCAACTACAATGTTAAATAGAAGTGATAAGAGGGCACATTCTTGTCTTCTTCCTGAATTTATGGACAAAGAATCCAGTGTTTAATCATTAAGTATCATGATAGTTGTAGGTAGCTCATAGATACCCTCTATGAGGTTGAGGAACCACCCATCTCTTCCTAGTTTGTTGAGTGTTTTTCTCACGGAAGTGTATTGTATTTTTCTAAATTACTTTTTGCATAATTGAGATGAGCATGTAGGTTTTTTATTTATTTTTTTATATTCTTTTGTTCTATTGATAAAGCATATCATTGATTTTTGGATGTTAAACAAATCTTGCATCCCTGTGATAAATCCCATTTGGTAATTGCCATGATCTGAATGTTTTTGGTCCTTCAGAATTCATATGTTGAAAACCTAATGGCCAAGGTGATACTATTAGGAAGTATGGCCTTTAGAAGGTGATTAGGTCATGAGGACACAGCCCTCATAAATGGGATTAATATCCTCATAAAAGATGCCCCAGGGTGCTAGTTCACCCTATCTCTTATGGGAGGATACAAAGAGAAATCTGAAACCCAGAAGAACATCCTCACCCGACTGCTGATACCTCATTCTTGGACTTTGAGTCTGCAGAATTGTGATAAATGTGTTGTTTATGAGCCACGTAGTCTATGCTATCTTGTTATACCATCCCAAACACATTAAGACAGTAATGCTGATAATTCTTCTATATGTTGCTGAATTCTATTTAATTTTGTTTTTATATTCATAAGAAATTTTGGTCTACAGTTTTTATTATAATGTCTGTGCAATAATACTGGCCTTATGGAAAGAGTTAGGAAGTGTTCCTTCCTCTTATTTCTTTTGGAAGCATTTCAGAGGGATTGGTGTTGATTCTTTAAGTGTTTGGTATATTTCTCCAGTAAAGTCATCTGGTCATGGGCTTTTCTTTGTTGGGGGATTTTTAGTTACTGATTCAATATGTTTACTTGTTATATAGATGTATTTTTTAAAAAAAAAATTTAATGTTTATTTTTTGAGAGAGAGAGAGAGAAAGAGAGAGATAGAGTGTGTGAGCAGGGGCAGAGAGAGAAGGGAGACACAGAGTCTGAAGCAGGCTCCAGGCCCTGAGCTGTCAGCATAGAGCCTGATACAGGGCTGGAACTCACAAACCAGGAGATCATGATCTGAGCTGAAGTCAGACGCTTAACCACTTAGCCAACTGAGCCACCCAGGTGCCTTATATAGATCTATTTAGAATGTCTCTTTCTTTTTTCAATCAGTTTCCATGGTTTGTGTCATTTAAATTATGTAAATTTTGCCATACAATTGTTTATACCATTCTCTTACATTCCATTTTGTTTCTATAAGGCAGAAGTAATGCTCCTAGTTTATTCCAGTAATTTGAATATTTTCTTTTTCTCTTGGTCCATTGAGCTAAATGTTTGTCAATTTTGTGGATCTTTTCAAAGAACTAGCTTTTGGTTTCCGAGATTTCTTTCTGTTGTTTTCTCTATTTCATTAATTTCTCTTTCAATCTTTATTTTTTTCATTCTACTTTCAGTTTAGGTACCTCTTCTTTTTTCTCTGTCTTAAAGTGAAAGTTTAGGTTTTTGATTTCAGATCTCTCTTCTTCTTTATTATAGGCATTTATAGTTTAAAATTCCTTATAGGGATTTACAGCTATAAATTACTAGGTTAGTTGAATCCTATAAGTTTTTGTGTTTTTATCTTCATTTTCATTAATCTGAAAGTATTTCCTAATTTCCCCACATGTTTTTCTTGATGCACTGATTGTTTAAGAGTATATTCACAGTAACAATAGTTGTTTTGGGAGGGAGGTTGAAATATTATAAAACACCCAATATAGGTCCCATGGTGTAATGGTCAGCACTCTGGGCTCTGAAACACCCAATATATAAATTAGGTAAATGGAAAGCTTCTCTGTTCAAAATCAGAGAAGATGCTTCAGAACTAAGTCTGTTTGCCCTCTTCCCACCTATTATTGTATCCCCAGCAGTGGTTCATGAAGCACATTCTCAGAAGGCTGGGGTTCTGATGAATACAATTTGAAAGCTCCTGATTTAGCCCAACTTCCACATTTTATAGGTGAGAAAATTGAAACACACAGAGGGTAAGCACTTCAGCTAGAATCAAGTCGATAGTGGCATAATTCACTCTTTGAACAAAGAAGCTAGATTATGGGATACTTTAGTCAACAAATACTTATTATTGAGAACCTACTGTGTATAAGCAGTGTTAAGGTACCCAAGATATAGCAGTGAACACAATAGAAAAGATCCTAGTCTTTTAGAAATTTGATGTAGATAATCGTCCCTAGTGTTTGCCATCATTGGGGTATGCTTTGAGTGACATTTTCATTATAGGTTGTCACTCTTCTATGGCTCATTCTTTCAGTCTATCTTGTGACTCAGGGTATTACTTCTTTGGATAACTAACTAGTTAGATGTACTGACACTGGTCGCGGCATCAAGAAATATGACTAGCCATATGAGAACTTAACCCAACCTTTGACTTTTATTGTTTGAATAAAAAAGGCCCAACCTCTGGTTTTCAGTTTCAAATGATATACAAATTGTTAGTGACTAGATTGACATATTAAATGTGTATTATTGTCTGCTCTATAACTGCTATAATTGTCTGCTTATAACTTTCAGCCATTTCTATTTTAAATCAGTTGTTTCTATACACATGTTATCTGATTGAAAATAATTACATGGCCTTATCTCCTTGGTTGATCAATTTTTATTCTAATATTTGAAGGTTCTGGTATAATAGCCACTTTTTCTTATTTTTCAGAAAAACAAAATGAAGGTACAGCTTTGTTTTATGAATTTATTTTCTATTTTCATGCATGGGGGTCCAGAAGGGATTTTAATGAAGGTGTATTAAATTTAATACATCGAACTTTAGAATAGTGAAATTCAGAAATCGTGAAAGTAGTTAGTTAAGTGTATGTACATAATTTAGAAAATCTTATGTGTTTGCTTGTCGCTGCTATATCTGTGTGTGTGTTTGTGTGTGTGTGAATAGAGTATAAAACTTCATTTTTTAAAAATAAAAGTCAGTGGAAAAATAGTGTCTGAAATAGAATTTTGTTCTTAAGTTTGTGGGCAACTGTAGTACTCATTTGAACGCAACAAATGCTAACTAGTGGCACATTCCATTGTAATATCACACATATATGTAATAAAACATAATGAAGGTATTTGAAGTCAGTCTCTTTTTGGCATTACGTCTATGATTATTTACCATTCCTACATTTACTAAGTTTCTTTATTTTACCTTTAAGCATAGAATCTGAGAGAATTTTCATTTTGTCCTTTATACTTAAAACATTTTGATCTTTCTCTTTGGTGTTTTAATAAGTATTATGGTGTGATCACCTTCTTGTGGAGGGAAATAATCATCTTGTCTTTTCTCCGAGAGGTGCCTCCTCACCAACTCTGGGATGTGGAGGACTGCCCAGTTGCACCTAACTGTCTGACTTCCTATAGAAACATAGCTGGGATCTAACATTAGGAAAAGGCGGGGGGGGAGGGGGGGAATCCGAAGATGGAGTGAGAGAAGAAATGATGGAAGTTTTAGTGGTCAGCAGGTGACCGGGTACTTAAAAGGTAAACCTATTAATAACCCTATGTACACATTTCAAGGTCTAACCATTGATATTTATATTTTATTGATTATCCTGCTTTCTGTAATATGTTTTATCATAATCTGAGTCATTGAAAGGCATCACCTTTGGAGAATGTGTTCATGAACAGTAACTGAACCTTTTGCTCCTCTTCCCTAATCACACTAGTGGGTGCAGGGATCAGTCCTGTTGATCAAAGTATTGTCCTTAGTTCATAACCCTGCTCACAGATTCCTTGGCTGAGTCAGAAAACTGGGTCATGTGCTCTTATAATCTGGCCTTGGCCCAAGCTGCCTCTGGAATGGACAAATGACCGAGCTGCTGAGACTGTTCACTCCTATCTCTTTCCATTTCAGGGTATGTTTTCATTTATTTTCTTTGTCCCACTTGTGGGTGGTTATAACCTGATTAGAACATTGAGTGTCTCCCTTTTGTATAAACTCCCCTTTAGAAATGTCATTTTTAAAAATTTTATTTCTAGCCAACAACCTTGGTTTTTGTCAGAAAAAGAGATTTTACACTGATTGATTGAAGTACACCTGATGCACGATGTTAACATTATTTTTAGGTGTATAACAGTGATTGGACAAGTCTCTGTGTTATGCTATAGGTCTGTGCTTACCACAAGTGGAGCTTCCGCCACCATACAACACAATTACAATATCATTAAT
Source organism: Panthera uncia (assembly GCF_023721935.1). Classification (NCBI taxonomy): domain Eukaryota; kingdom Metazoa; phylum Chordata; class Mammalia; order Carnivora; family Felidae; genus Panthera; species Panthera uncia. Next base: position 22,681 of record NW_026059416.1, read on the forward strand.
GGTTCCCTGCGCTGTACCTTCCATACCCATGACTTATTCATTCCGCGACTGGAAGCCTAGATCTTCCCACTCCTCTCCGCCCATTTTGCCCATCCCCCCACTCTCTTCCCTCAGGCAACCATCAGTTGGTTCTGGGTATTTGTGGGTCTCTTTCTGGTTTTTTTGTTTGTTCGATTACTTGTTTTGTTTTTTATATTCCACATATAAGTGAGATCATCTCATATTTATCTTTCTCTGAAGAAAGAGAGATTTTATTTATTTATTTCTTAAAGTTGTATTTATTTATTTTGAGAGAGAGAGCAAGCGAGTGGGAGAGAGGAAGAAAGAGAATGCCAAGCAGGTTCCACACTGTCAGCGCAGAGCCCATCACGGGGCTCAATACCACAAACCCATGAGATTGTGACCTGAGCCAAAATCAAGAGTCGAATGCTTAACCAACTTGAGCCACCCAGGTGCCCCAAGAAAGAGAGATTTTAGACTTGCAGTTAACATTGTGATTTTTGAGATGGAAATTATGTAGTAATATGTAAATCTTTATCAGAATATTTGAGCTCTAATTGTGTGATTCCAATAAGTCTTAAGATAATAAGAAGAGAAAAAACTAGAAATGCTTACTGGAAATGTTAGGAAAGAATTTCTGTGGAGGAAAAAAAAAAGAATTTCTGTGGAGGATTGATAGCTTGGATTTTTTTTTTCTGGGCATAGTGCATGTTTTCTCACATATAAAAATGATTTAAGAAAATAAAAATGATTTAATTATATATGCATATCCATATCTAAACTATGCTGCATTTCATTTAATTATTTGTCCTAAAAATGTATAGTTTAACTGTAACATTTATGCCTCTTCCATTCTTCATTTGTTTTGTTACTTTTTAAAATCTGTTTTTGTGAGAAACTTCATTATATTTTATCAAAAATTTAGGAGACTTTCATTCATTCATCTGGATTTGTTTTAAAGGGGTTCAAATGATGAAGAAATCATACTAAATTCTTGTCCTCAGGAAGCTTATAAACTAGTGGAAATGACAGTAATTGGGCACATGATAACTCTGATACACAGTTCAAGCTGGTCACTGCTTGTCTACTTAGCTTGCTAGTCATTGGAGTGTTTATTCACCTGGCTACAGAAATTATTTCAGGATTTGAGTTGGTTTAGAGAGACTTGGGATCTTTGCTGGAATTTTGGAAAAGGAATATATATTTTTTAAATTTTCTTTAACTTTTTTTTGAGAGGGAGAGATTGAGAGAGAGAGACAAAGCACAAGTAGGGGAGGGGCAGAGAGAAAGGGAGATACAGAATCCAAAGCAGGCTCTAGGCTCTGAGGTGTCAGCACAGAGCCCGATATGGGGCTCGAACCCACGAATGCAAGATGATGACTGGAGCCAAAGTTGGACATTCAAATGACTGAGCCACCCAGGTGCCCTGGAAAAGGGATATTTTTCCCCAGGTCTGCCAAGCTGGGAGGATAGAAGTCTGGTGTAAGTGGGTAGAGTCTCCAAGAATGAGGTCCACGTAGAGAAAGATGGATGACATCTTATGATTTCAGGTGCATCTCTGGATGCTGTCACTGTAAAGGTGGTCATTCCCTTTGGGCATGCCACTTACTGGGTCAACACATTACCTCTGTGGTTCCTGCTAGTTTTAGCTGAGCTTCTGACAAATGAAAGTGATTTGAGAGGTGCAGTGTCCAAAGCCTGCGTTCTTTCCATGTTGCTGATAGTTGCCAACTCTGGCTGTACAGTGGCACCTGGGGACCTTTTACAAAATACACCTTCAAGGGCCAACTCTAGACCTACTGAATCACTCCCAGGTCGGAAGAGGTTTAGGAACCTGTATTTTAAAAGTCTCTTTCAAGGGGCGCCTGTGTGGCTGAGTCGGTTAAGCATCTGACTCATCTGATTCTCGACCCTGCTCAGGTCATGATCTCACGATTTGTGAGGTCGAGCCCCGCATTGGGTTCTGCGCTGACAATGCAAAACCTGCTTGGGATTCTCTGTCTCCCTGTCTCTCTGCCCATCCTCTGTGCTCTTGCTCTCTCTCATAATAAATAAATGTTTAAAAATAAAATAAAAGCCTCCTTCTGGATCACCATCATAGTTAATCCACATATTAGAGTTGGGGAACCATTGCTGTACAGAATAATGCCACCACTTTACGTCTCCATTTTGCAAATGGAGAAAGTCAATCCCAGAAAATTAAAATCCCTTTCAGAGGCCATGTAAGAGGTCACATCAAGTCTTTTGAGTAAGCACTCAAATCTAAAGTCTTTGTTGATTTTTCCTTTTTGCAATGCTGCATTAAAAAGTCACACTGCTCTTTATTCTTAGGTTGGTGATTGTCTTAGTTTGAGTCCCCTAGAAAACGAAGCCCAAAGCAAGAATCATATATTGATGCTTTACTTGGGAGTTGCAAACTCAGGGCAATGAGAGTGAGAAAAAAGAGAAACAAGAAAGGGAAGGATGGAAAGTGAAACAGTGAATGACGCTTGAGCTGCTATCTCAGTGTCTGCTAGCTATCTCCATGAATAGATGCAACAGGTCGCTCACTATCTCCATGAATAGATGCAACAGGTCGCTCAGCAAGTGTCACTTTTGCAAAACAGTGTGAAAAGTGCCTCTGAGCCATCCTCGTGGGAGAGGGAGGAAAGGAATTCTGTGTATATGTTAACCTCCTGTCTCCTGTACCTATTGGCCAGATTTTACTCCATGGGAGTTAATGGGGCTAGGCTTTGAGATGGCCTTCCCTGGCCCCACAGAATGCCAGGTTCCATGTGCTACCATGGCAAGAGGAGCCAGAAATTCTGAGCATGGGACTGATCTACCTGTCCATGACACAGAAGCTGAGGGGTTGGCTCCATTAGTTCTGGAGGAAGTTGCAGGTGGAGGAACCAAGGGAATCTCAGGAAGCACATGAAATATATCCCACACAGCAATGGTGTCTTACTGTTCATATTTTAGTCTTTTTAAGCCTATTTATTTATTTTGAGAGAGAGAGAGAGAGAGACAGAGAATGTGTGTGTGTGCGCAGGGGAGGAGCAGAGAGAGGGGGAGAGAACAAATCTGATGAGGGGCTCAATCTCATGAACCTTGAGATTGTGACCTGAGCCAAAATCAAGAGTCGGGTGCTTAACCTACTGAGCCACGCAGGCAACCCCAACTGTTAATATTTAAAAAAAATTTTTTTAATGTTTATTTTTGACAGAGAGAGAGAGACAGAGCATGAGCGAGGGAAGGGCAGAGTGAGAGAGGGACACAGAATTGGAAGCAGGCTCCAGGCTCTGAGCTGTCAGCACAGATCCATCCCGACGCGAGGCTCGAACTCACAGACCACGAGATCATGACCTGTGCTGAAGTCTGACACTCAACTGACTGAGCCACCCAGGCGCCCCTTTTTAAAATTTTTTTAAATGTTTATTTATCAACTGTTAATATTTTAAAGAATTCTTCTCGTTACACCGTCAGCAGCTTCCATAGACAATATCCAATTTCTTTCCCTTTTCCCTACTGTCTCTGCTCAAATACTTCATCCCAGGTCCTGAGCCAATTCTCTTCTGAGACCTGGGATGTAAGCACCCATTGGTGCTGTCCCCCAGGCTCCCCTGTCATGCCTGCAGTCTCATGAGTAGTACAGTAATATTAATCTGGCAGCCTGGGCCCCTTCTTTGTATGATCCCATCCTTGTGATTGCATCTTCCTCTATCCCTCGTGTTCTAGTACTCAGCTATAGACTTCAACTTTATTTCTTACAATACTAGTGAGTTGTTTTCAGACTCCTCCCTAGGTACCAGTAAACTCTTCCTACCATCCACCCTTGTTCTGGACAGCCCAAGCTCCCTCAAACAAGAACCTTGCCTCTGAACTTGGGATCCTAGGTCTTTCTTGACTTGTAGAACTGGTCACTGATGTCAGCCTGACCTAGTTTTTCTTATGTCTGGTCTACATACTTGATTATAATTTTGCTTCTGTTTTTGAAAATCCCAGGCACAAATGTTTGACTAATTCACCTTTCTCCTCTGGCTGCCCTCCCATACGTGTCCTCCCAGAGCCAGAGTTTCCAGCTTGTTCATTTGTTAATCTGTGTCTTGTCATAACATTTGGGGGTTCTGTCAGCCCCAGGTTCTTTCTTTCTGCTTTGCACCATACAATAACGAAACAAGATTGTGTCTTATATTATCAAAAAAAGTACATTTTGAGTCAAATAATTTGCCATATCCAAGTCAACATAATTGTAATATCCAAGACTGTGTATATATTACTTCTCCTTATAGTTCTATTGTAAGATACTTTTGGTTCTATCAATATCTCACTTTGCCTTTTATTGTTTTATATCTATGGACGTAGAGCCTGCAAGCAAAAACAAATGTGAACTTCAAACAGCGTCTTAATCTTTCTATTAGATCTTCAATAGTGAACATATGTTATGCAATAATACATTTAGGATGACATTTAATCAAAAATTGCATAAGCCTCTCCCCCTAGTTTAAGCCCTAGAGAACGTGTTGTTTATTGGCTTGCTAACAGCTTAATTTGCACTCTTAGTATATCAATCTAGAGAACTTGAAAATCAACTCTGTTTAAAACAGATTTTATTTTTAACACATAACAATTAGACAAAGTTTATGGTATTCAGAATTGGAAATGCAAAACAGTTAATTTGTCGTCAGTAATCCCTTGCTTCCTTCCCCATGGAGGGGTTAATTAGAAATTTTGTTTCAGTTCTCTTGGAAATTTTGTCTTCTTAAAAAATTATATAGAAAAGACAACTTCCTAGTTAAAATATTGGCAAGCTGCTACTCCATAATAAGCTCTCTTCTAATTTTCCATTAAATGATCCATGAATACATACGGAAATTCAAAAATTCAGTAGCAATGGAAAGGAAAGATAACAGCCACCCATTTACATAAATCCTATGAGGAATTCCCAGTAATTACTGAGCTGATGTGGCCTGATTGAAAAACACATTTAATAGCCTCCACAGCTCATACCTAATTAAAAGAAAATTTAAGTATACAGAACAAACAGTCTAGTCCCATGATGTGTCTTTTCCTCAGAAATGTATTATCTGCACGTCCCAGAAAACTAGGAAGCTGCCTCTTCATTGCATCCCTCCTGGCACATAGTAGGTGTTATAAAACTTTTTTTCTAATGAATGAATCTGTGTGAAGTACTTTCTAAAGTGGTCCTCTATTAACATTTCTTTCTCTGCATCCCTCTTGACAATCCAAACCCTCTGGACTTAAAATAACTGGAGCCTTAGGGGAAAATGTGGAGGAACATCATTCTATCAAGGATTTATAGAATCGAGCAGGTAGATGTGGTGGTGGCAGAGGTGATAAGAAGCCAAGTGATTTGTGGTGCATGTTACTGGTGACATGAGAGTTTATCCATCAGTAGGAAGATAACGCCATTTTCTAAAATGTCAGCTTTTCCCTAGATTATTTGAAAACTGACAAGGGATGTAAGAAAATATCCTCCCTACAGCTCATAGATGGATGCTTGTTGGATACAGGAAATTGACCCATGGGGATGTGTTGAGCTACCTCCATGTTTAGATCTAAGAAGTCCCTGCAAAGTGAAAGGAGAATGAGACCCTGTACAAGTGGCCACCTGGGAAAGATGCCTGTCTTATTGTAGGAGCAAGCGAGAAAAGAAAAGGCAGAAATGTTTTTTTTTTGATTGTAGAAGATAAAAGAGTGACACCTAAATTCACTTAATCCGGTTATAGTGAAACAATAGAAGGGTAAATTCTGAAAAGCAAGGAGAGAAAAAGACACATTATTTTCAAGGGAACAAAAATTATACTGAAGGCGCAATTCCCAACAGTGTCAAGAGAAGCCAGAAGACAATGGAATTACAGTGCTGAAGCAAATTAACTGTCAGCCTAGAATTTTAAATCCCAGTAAACTATCACTCAAGAGTAAGGATGAAATACAAATATTTTCAATCCCACAATGAGACGGAGACAATTTAAAACTCACAGATATTTGCTAAAAGAACAAATGGAGGACCTATTTAGCAATGAAGGAAATTGAATTCAGAAAAAAGAATTAGGACCCAGTAAGAATGGTTATTAAAATCATCAATAAATGTGTGTAAATCTCAATGAGTGTTGGCTATGGAAACATTAATGAATAATTCAGGTGTTTTAAAAGCAAAGTGAACTCAATTACTAGGAAATAACTTTACCAGGGGGATGGGTATTGCCATTAGATGTGTAAGGTTCTTGTATTTGAGGGGAAGAGGTTTGAATTATTTTCAGATGTTTTTAATAAAGTGTAAATATTGAAAACTTGGGACAACCAAGAAAATATAAAGATAGAATATATAATTTCTGAACCAATAGAGGCATAAAAGGAAATAAAACGTTGATGAGTCCAATAGAATACAGTAACAGAGAAGAATTGAAAGAAGGATGTAGTACAGAGAAGCAGCATATGAGATGTTCAACACAAATAGGTCATTAATCATGGTAAATATAAACAGACCAAATGGTGAAAGGTGATATTTTCAGCATAGAAAGTGAAATGGAGCTGTATGCTGTTGACAAAATTACCTGGTAAGATATCTAGGTATATATACTAGGTATATACCAATCAAAAATTAGCTGGCTTAAATATATTAGGATAAATAGACTTTAAGGCTAATGAATATATTAATTTTAGAAAGAATCCTGCAATGTGCAGAAAATCTCCAAACTTATTTCCACCTAACCACATAATCTCAAACTATGTGAAGCAAAATTTGACAAATATGGAAGGAGAAATGAACAAATCCACAGAGTAGGAGAATTTATTATACTTCTTTGAATAAGTGAAAGATCAAGCTGACAGGACATTAGTAAAGCTCTACTAGACTTGACCAACACAATTAATGAGATTAGGTTTTCCTTTACCTGATAAGCCTACCGTGGCTCTGCTGGAAATAATTGTCAAATTTTGCCATTTACCTATTACACCACTTTGATCTCTCTCTGGGCTTCTTTCTATGCTTTAGGGCATCTGTGAGCATGTACAGGTATTGGCTTTCAGCGAAATCTGACAGGGAACTGCATACCGGTCTTTCTTGGTCACAGATACTTACAAACTTCATGGGGAGAAAAGTCCAGTGCTCTCAGCCATTTAGAATTGGTTAGGAGAAAAAGGCCACATGCCGTTCATTCTCTTAGCATCCCTGAAAACCTTTTTCCTTCCTTGATTCCTACTTCCATCTCTCCTTTTTTTTTTAATCCTCCTTCCTTCTTCCTTTCTTCCTTTTTTCTTTTTTCTATCTTTTTTGATACCTCTCTTTCTTTTCACCCTTAAACATTATATGATTTTAGATCTTGTGTGTAATAGCAAAGCAAAAGTGGTTGAACCTTTTTTGAAGTGACAAAATCCATTTTAACCAGTATTTCAAAAATTGAATTTGTCCATAAATAGTGTGGGTCTTTATCATTTTAAAAATTGCTTTTGCTTTATGGAATAGTATAATAACTTTGACAATCTAAGCAGCAAGCCATTTCAGAAAACAGTTTTTCCTGAATGGATGATACTAAACTACTACTGAAGAAAACAGTTTACAAAATAAATGAAGCACACTCTAAAATATGTAATTGCTGAATCCTTTTCTTTTTTTTTATATGAAGTCTATGGCATACTTCATGTTTCTGGTATTAATAATAATAATAATGAGCAGTCATTAGCATACAATGAATCTGTCATTTACCGGAGTATTTGTGAGGTCCATGCTCGGGCACCAATAAGAACATGATAAAGTAACTAAAATGGGTAAAATCCCCAATAGTGTGTGATTTGGTCTTTTTGTTTGTAGAATAGAAAAAAGAATCTGCACTGAAACTTTCTAGTAGTAGATGGAAGTGAGATTAGCAAATGGGCCACAAAATTCTCTGAAAATATAATTACTTGTGCATTCATTCACAACAAATAAGTATTTATTATAAATTAATTTATATAAATGAATTCACATCATAAATATAGTAACTCTCTTGATATCTCATTTTCTGAATTAAGATATGCTTGCTAATATTATACTAAATAATTAACTGTGGAAGATAATGACGATTTGGCTATATCACTTAGTCTCTTCCATATTTCTGATGTGCTTTCATCTAATCATGAAACATTAAGGCAGAAAGAAACCTAATAGAAGTCAGTTAATCAAATTAGATTCCATAGAGCCCTAGCGTTCTTTTAAAATGCTTTTGTCTGTCTATAGGGGAGCTGTGCAAAAGAATGGAAGCTTCTAGCTGCTCATTCTACTTCAACTAGATCAACTCTAGCTTACTTTGCTTTATATTTATGTATTGAAATTCTGTCTTTGGTATTTTTCAGACACAGTGCCCCAAGCCAAAAAATAAGACATTTAAAAGCCACTCATCAAATCTTACTCCTTAATTTAAACAGATGAAGAACTTAAATTCTAAAAAAAAACACCTCTTTAAATTGTTTACCTAAGGTCACACAATATAGGAAAGGAGCTAAAACTAGAAAACAGGATTTTTAACTCTCGCCTTACCAGTTTTATACACGTATCTTCCTTTGCAGTTAAGACGTGGTAGATTGTTTCAGTAAAGCTCATGTGGATCACATCTGGCTGTACATATGTTTTGTGTAGTCTCCTCTCTTGTTGACCCTGGTCTTGGCCATGTGACTTGCTTTGGCCAATGGATTGTTAAGGAATGTGAAAGAAACTGATGTACGATGACCATTCATACATGAGGGCTCTCTTTTGCTGTTAGTAATTTTCATGTACTATTTGAAACATTGGGCTCATCTCATGGGTTAGAGAGCTCATGGACAGAATTCCCAGTTGAGGTCCCAAATTATGAGTGAGCCCAGCTAATACCACATAAAATACATGAGCTTTCCCAAATGAGGTCAGACCACTAAAGCATGAGCAAATAGATGGTTGTGTCCTTAAACCACTAAGTTTTAAGGTAGTTTGTTTTTGCACTGATAGTTAACGAAAAGAACAGTATTGACTTATTGTCCCAACCATGACCTTTCCTAGGATCCAAGCGTAGCATATTTTTATGGATTATTTAAAAAACTGTGCATCACACTGACTTCTTCTAGTAGCTAATGTTATATAAAATTATGTATTCTTTCATTGGAGAGATTCTGTCTTTATTTCCTTCATTTCCTTCAGTAACTGCAGTCTGTTAAATTTAGATATATTTTGTTATCTTTAATTACAGAACCTTGGGAACTGCCACAGTTACTAGGATCATATGTGTAGGAAAGGCCCCAGGTGAGCTACATCTGAGTAGAGTAGGGATGGAAAGGACAGGTCCAGATTGTCCCTAACATATGTGATGCCAGTTCAAAAGTACAGGTGGAAGCCCATGTACCATATGTCTAAAGTTTTTAAGTGGTAAGTCAAACTAACAAATTTTTAAATAGATTATATTCTATTATTCCACCCTGGCAAATATAACTTTACACCAACCTGTAAGACCAAGTTTGAATTTAGAATTCTTGGCCACCTCAGAGTTTTGCCCTAGAATATGATAGCACAGAATAGCTGGGCCCTGGCCAGGTGCTCACTCTGTTCTCTTCCTTCCTTCAACTTCGACAGCATGTACCTTAAGAGGTCTCATGTACAAATTTGTGGATGCATCAGCCCACATAATTAATCTTGGTCTCTATCCTCCCTTCGATAGCCACACATTAGGTTTCAATTCTAGCAGTGTTCCACTGAGAAAACTTTCAAAGAAAAGAGTCCTGTGAAGGTCCTGGAAATAGGATCCAAACACTCTGGATTGTGAATTATGGCATCCCATGAACTAGGAACACGGATGGGGCTGGGTTACATGTAGGCCTGTACCATTGGGCCCACGTATTCCTTGCATGTCCAAAGAGATGGTGCCAGAGGAGACTCAGAGGCCCTAGAAAGCATGAGGCCCTGGATGGGAAGCTCTCTTTCCTGGGTCTAAGGGTGTGAGTTTCGTTGGGGATCCCCAGCATCAGACCCTGAAACAAGGTCTTGAGAGCAAGTAGTTTGAGAGGTGATCTCAGAAACCATAGGTAAGAGTATGAGAGAGTGAGAGACATCAAGGAGAAGCCAATTCAGGGACTGTTAATGAATAGTCACTACTATTAACATTTTGGGCTCAGTTGCCCTGGGGATCTCTAGGAGTTCGTGTAGAATTCACTTTAGAGTTATTCCTACCAAAAGTCAAAGACGCTGGGTTATTTTTCCACCGATTTGTTACATATTTGTTGAGGACTACAAACACATTTGTGGTCTGATCCATGTGAAGGCTGAGTACCCTCATATGTTCAGAGAAAGCCCTCGGAGAGAATGTCACAGTTTTCCATAAAGCCATTTGCGTACAGGGAGGATTTAAATGCCCAGGGGACCTGGCAGGGCGTAGACAGTATCTGCTGCAGTGCAGAACTGGAAAACACTTTGAGAAAACATATCCCAAAAAGAGAATGATAGTTTGATGATATAATGTAGCCATAAAATTTCCAAATTTTTAAAAATCCAAATCCTCTCCACCTCTGCTATTTTACATCTTAAGGGAATGTGGATACTGGCTTAATTCAGAAGTGACTTCCTGTTGATAGTTTATGATATTTCTACTTACGTTTGTGGCATGAATCAATTAAATTACAATTGTTTTATCACTGTACCTTCAGAAATAAAGTGATCATGGGTGCCTGGGTGGCTCAGTCAGTTAAGCATCTGACTTCGGCTCAGGTCATGATCTTGGGGTTCGTGAATTTGAGCCCCACATTGCGCTTGCTGCTGTCACCACAGAGCCCGCTTAGGATCCTCCATCCCCACCTCTCTACCCCTCCCCCCCAAAATAAATAAACATTTAAAAAAAGTGATCATTTCCATGAATTCCACTGTTAGGATGGATTCCTTTTCCAACTGGTAAAGGAGAGAGGCTGGCACTGTGCATTCCTTAAGGTCTTTACTCATGAACATTTCATGAGTTGGAAAATGCTCACTTAAGAACGTCCTTGGCTTTCACTTTCACACTCAGTATCATTAAGAAGTCGATATTTTTAGGGAAAAGGGAGTAGCATATAACATAAAGCTTTTGGTAGGAGCTTTACACTGGGACTTGTGCATTGAATCATGTTTACTATTAAATAGCCAGTTATTCTCTGTCTTCAATGAGAATAATAATTACTCTTGAGTTGCTTAAATTTCCTATTCTAAGCAGTATAATTTTATTTAAATTACCTAATCTAAATATTTTCCTTTCAGTCTGTTCGTGAAAGAGAACGATGAGGTTTCTTTATTTCTGTTAATAAAGCACATGTTTTGATCACATGATTATCTCACCTGGTTTGTTCTAATGATGTTGTCACAACTCAAATAATTCTCTCAGAATGAAAACAGTCCATGAATCACTGATGATAAAATGTGACTGGAGTCCTTTTTGAGAAGAAAATTTTTATTCTAAAATTAAATTTGATAGAATAAAAATAACAACATTCTGACAGCCTTTGTTTTCTCTTTAGACCAGCTGATAATCTTGAACTTTGCTTAGATGTAATATAGATTTCAAATGTGATCCATCGTCAGTGTATTTTAGTATACAATGTATAACACTAACATTATATGTATTATGTATGACACATAGAAACATACAGCATGCAGCATGCTACAGTGCATGTAATTAATATGTTTTTATAGTATATAACACCTAATGTATACCACACATATACAAATCCCCAATTCGATTTTAAAATGATTTAAAGCAATTAATGTTCTTACAGGAGTGACTGATTTTCTTTGCATAAATTTCAGTGTATTTGAAAACAGGTTTGCCATTTTTAACATTTGAGGTGCTAAACGTGAATGAATTAAAATTATAGCTAATTGATGTCATAATACTTATCTGGTCATTGGTTGATAAGCTTGATTTGTTTTCTTGGTTTCAGAAAACTTTCTAATACAGAACTAGGCTTTAATCATTTTTTTATCATTTCTTTTTTATCTATTACTTAAATACTTTGCCATTAGTGGGGAAATTTATGTTATATTCTTATACTACATCCTATTTTAGTGTCATGAGATTTCTATTTATTTTATAAATAAATTTTTGCATATTTTATTTATTCATCTTCATTTCATGGAGGATGGTGAGCTGCAGAGAAAAAAACTAGTGTTGATTAGAAGGAAAAGACAAGCATAGAAGCCTACCCACCATTAAACTGCTGTTAACTGTTGACTTAAGGTTAATGGTATAACAAGGTGATGTGAGAAGTATTATTTGGGCATGCCTCCTTCTGCTTCCCTTGTTTTTTTAACTATGGAAAAATTATCTCAACCTGCTGGTCAAGCTACAAATTATTTTGATTAGTATGGAACAGAGTATCCCTAAGTCATAGAAATGTGGCAGACAGGGACACCTGGGAGGCTCACTTGGTTGGGCATCCAACTCTTTATTTCAGCTCAGGTCATCATCCCAGGGTCCTGGGATCAAGCGCCGCATTGGGCTCCATGCTGAGCATGGATCCTGCTTAGGGTTCTTTCTCTCTCCCTCCCTCCTTCTCTCTCTCTCTCTCCCTCTCCCTCTCCCTCTCCCTCTCCCTCTCCCTCTCCCTCTCCCTCTCCCCCTCCCTCTCCCCCTCCCTCTCCCCCTCTCCTGCTTGCACACACTCTCTCTCAAAATAAACTTAAAATAATAAATAAATGAATAAATAAATAAATAAATAAATAAATAAATAAGAAATGTGGCAGACAATAATGCTCACCAAATATTCCACATATCTGTCTTATTTCTCAGTCTCCATTCAGTTAGATAGAGCCATGGGTTTGATTCTGACCAATTAATTAATTGGCCCTTGGAACAATACAGGTGCTAGGAACAACTCCCCCTTGCACAGTCGAAAATCCCTACTTTTGAGTCCCCCAAAACTTCACTACTAATAGCCCCCTTGGGCCCCTTTGTTGGCCAGAAGCCTTACCAATAGCATAACAGTTGATTAACACACATCTTGCATGTTATATGTATTGTATACTGTATTCTTGCAATAAAGTAAGCTAGACGAAAGAAAATCCTAAGGAAGAGAAAATACATTTACAGTACTTTCTTGTATTTATTGAAAAAATTCTGTGTGTAAGTGGACCTGCACAGTTCAAGCCTGTATTATTCAAGGGTCATCTGTAATGTGTATTATTTTTTTAATGTATGTTTGTTTGTTTGTTGGTTTGTTTATTATGAGAGAGAGAAAAAGAGAGAGACAGAGAGAATCCCAAGCAGGCTTCACATTGTCAGTCCACAGCCCGACACAGGGCTTAAACCCACAAACTGTGAGATCATGATCTGAGCCGAAATCAAGGGTTGGGTGCTTAACTGAGCTACCCAGGCACCCCAATGTTATGTGTATTACTTTTGAGTTGAGCACTGAAAAGCTCGTGAACAAACATCCAGCCACTTTTCTTCCCCTGACCTGTACTTGCAAGTACAGTTGCAAGCTCATGGAATCTTTCACAGAATGGGTCTCTGAGTAGATCTTCCTGTGACCTATGTAAGATATATTCTGTCACTGATAAATAAACTTGCTTATTATGCCCTTGAGATTTAGGAGTAGAGTGTTACTTCAGGATAAGCTAGTTTCTTCTAGATGATACAATATCATTAAATACAATAGTATTACATATTGCTTTACCCCAAAATGAATTTTGGGATTTATGTGATTAAAGATGATTAAGCTATTTTTTAAATGTTTTTGATAGTTGCAGGTGGATCTGTTCTAGTTCCTTTACGATTTGTTCCTCTCAGTGCTGGACGCTACCCTTGTAAAATTTTGTTGACATCACGGTATGATGTGCGTGTCTATTGCATTGAAGGTATAGTAAATGCAGAAGAACCAGAGGCCAGGTTTGAATTTGAAACACCAGCATTTGAAGCCCTTACCCAGAATATTCCAGTGGTAAGTGCAAACATTTTTTGTACTTTTTTTCATCCCCACTGCTACTGTCTCAATTAAAGTCCTCCAAACCTTCATCTTGAACTAGTAGAATTTCTAATTGCATTATCTGCTGCCATTTGTTTTTCCACGTTGATGACAGGAATTTATATTCCTGAATATAAATGTTACCATGTTACTTCCCTCACTAATCACTTCCATTGGATCTCATTCCTTAAAAAATTAACTCTAACTTCCTTAACTTATCATCACATTCCTACTCAAAAGGAATTCCTGGTTCCACCAGGCAGAGTAATGATCTGCCTCCAATCTCTCTACTTCAAATTTCGTTGTGATCTTCACAATTGAGATGGGTTCATGGGCACTAAGAACAATGACTGTAGCTTGGCTATCAAAGTGATACTACAGCATAGAAGAAGGTTATATATTTGTAAGGAATGTTGAATTTTCTAGACTAGAAATTGGTTTTTGTTTGTTTAATTATTAAAGATATAACAAAAGTCTACTCAAAGCACAGAAATTTGTTCTGATGGGATATATAAGCTTGGTGATCTGAGCAGTCTGCCAGAGAGATTGCCCATAATTAGGAGAAGAATGTGTGATTCTAAGACCATTTTATAATTTTAACAATAATTAGTAAGTTAAACAAATATTTCCTTAAATATTAAATAACCCATGGATCAGCCTATTTGACATTGAAAGCATAGTCATGCTCATGCCTTATGTTCACATTGTTGATAGTTGTTCATAACAACTATGACTTTCAAGTGGTAATTTTTCTGAAATGTAATTTAAAATATAATATATAATTTTATTAAAAATACCAAGAACTAATATGTAACTCAACTTCATCATCATCATCCCTCTGACATTTTTCTACTTTTTTTTCACGCTTTAGAATAACAAAACAAAGAATGAATGGAAATGTCAAGTTACTATAGAAGGAGAATGGTTTTATGGACCTTCTGTTTTATATGTTGGAGCAGGTGAAACTGTGCAGTATCCTCTCACATTCAGACCTATTTTGGAATGTGAGATTATGGTATGAACTCACTGATTTTTTTTCCCTAGTATTAATAATGTCTATAAATTGATGTATGATATTAACATGTCTAATTTATGATAAATCTTCTTGCAGAAAAGTTATATCTTCTATGATTTTGATCATCAGTATTCACTCTGCTTGAAACCTTAATAAATGTTTTAACTTGAGGGATAAAATTTCTGAAATTCACAACGCCCCTGGCTGCCAATACTTAATGTCTAGATTATTTTTACACAAAATGTTTAACAAAGTAAAATCATTGTTCCTTTGTTTTTATTCATTGATGTAGGTGGTACTTCAGAGAATACTTTCTTAAGACATATTCCTTTGACAAGGACATAAAAACGTATGGAATTGCTATGTACAAGAAGGCCTATATAAACTCTGTCATTTAGAGAAAGTCCAGAGAAATACAGAGCTTTCACAGGAAATTCATCTTTATTCATTCAGTAGAAGTATTTAGACATAAACCGGAAAAGTCAATGACTGACACATCCTTGACAGCTCATTTCATTAATCAGATTCAAAGTTAATCAGATAGCAGAGATTGTTGGGCATCCGACTGTGACTTCTATAGTGCTGAAATTTGGCTGATTTGTCACAGGGCAGACTTATTGTGCAAAATGAAGCAGATGGTATGGAGTATGTCTTTGACATAAAAGGGATTGGAAAAAGACCCCTGGCCTTGGAACACATCATTATAAACTGTCAAGTAGGAGAAATGACAAATAAACCCATAATGGTGCCCAATCATACAAAGACCATCCAAACATTTAAGGTAAGATTTTTTTCTTTAAGTCTGAAAGTGTTTTCAAAAGGACTATATTGAATTATATGAAATTTTAAAACCACTTAATTTTACTTAACTAGGTGAAGCAGTGTCACATAAGAACATGCTTAGAATTCTACTTCTCGTTAGGCCAACAACTATTAAATTTCTTTTCAATTGTAAAGTTGAAATAACATCAAACAAGTTTTATATTTAGGTATTAGTATATAATCATAAAGCATATTAAAATCTACCTATTTGAATCGTGTACTTTGATCTGAAGAAATTGTATATGATAAC
Source organism: Panthera uncia (assembly GCF_023721935.1). Classification (NCBI taxonomy): domain Eukaryota; kingdom Metazoa; phylum Chordata; class Mammalia; order Carnivora; family Felidae; genus Panthera; species Panthera uncia. The sequence continues at coordinate 38,697 of NW_026059416.1, forward strand.
AAAAGGCATTTTCAAAATATTTTGGATAGCTCATCCCATTTTAATGTGAAATCTGTAAACACAAATTTTCAAAAGTGTATCCTATCATTTATCAGCGTAAATAATATTGGGAATGTGAAGAAATGCATAATTGTTTACATTATTTTATATGAAGCCTTTCACCTGGCTGTCCTCACTTGATTTAAGTCAATCCTAAAATAAATTTTTTCACCCCCCGCTCCCACATTTATCTACAAATTATTGTGTGCCCAAGAGAATCTTTGAAAGAAGATTCACATATCTATCCATCATGAGTGCCTGAGTTTCAGAGGGTATTAGAGAGGTCTGGAAATTCTCTGGGTTTGCCTCCTGATTTTTTTTGTAATCCTGAAAATAATATGTGCTTTGATTTTCTTCTTTCCTTACTCGATGGCAAATGGAGTGAATATTAAGAATGAAAATGTCATCTTGACACTCCCCTGCTGAGACTTGTCCTGTCATCTCTTACCTTCAGGATAGAATCCATACTCCCTGAAGTGGCTTTTGCTGTCCTTTAAAAGCTCATCTGCTCATTTTCATCTCCTGCCACTCTTGGCCCCAGAAGCACTCAGCTCTTTGTAAACAGAATTTCCTTTTGCTCCTGTCTGGAGCTCTCTATACAACTCCCTATCTTCCATTTCTCTTTCTCCTCTTAATTCTTTAGGGCAAGTCTTAAATGCCACTTTTCCAAGAATGATAATAAAAGGCATTTTCAAAAAAAATTGGGGAGTGCCTAGGTAGCTTAGTTGGTTAAGCGTCTGACTCTTGGTCTCGGCTCAGGTCATGATTTCGCGGTTTGTGAGTTCAAGCCCCGCATCAGCCTCTGTGCTGAGGGTGCAGAGCCTGCTTGGGATTCTGCCTCTCCTTCTCTCTACCCATCCCCCATTTGTCCTCCCTCCCTCCCTCTCTCTCTCTCAAAATCAATAAATAAACATAAAAAAATTTTTTTTCAACGTTTATTTTATTTTTTGGGACAGAGAGAGACAGAGCATGAACGGGGGAGGGACAGAGAGAGAGGGACACACAGAATCTGAAACAGGCTCCAGGCTCTGAGCCATCAGCCCAGAGCCTGATGCGGGGCTCAAACTCATGGACCGTGAGATCGTGACCTGGCTGAAGTCGGACGCTTAACCGACTGCGCCACCCAGGCGCCCCTAAACATAAAAAATTTTTAATAAAAATAAAATAAAAATAAAATTTTTTTGAACAGCTTTTAAATTTTATGGATTATAAAACTGGGGAATAGATGCCTTTCATGTGCTTTGACAACATTTTTTTACCTGTTCCACCATCATACATACTATATAATATTGCTATTACCTTTTCATTATTTTCCACCAGATTATAAACTGAGAAAAGGGGCATGTCTCTCTTATCTACATATTTATACCTTTCATAAATTATACTATCGAGCACCTAATAGCTTTTCAAGGAAGATTTTCCATATTTTTATATTTAAAGTCTTTTTTAAGTTTTTATTTATTTATTTATTTTGAGAGAGAGAGAGAGAGTGAGAGAACACAAGTGGGGGAGGGGCAGAGAGAGAGGGAGAGAGAGAATCCCAAACAGGCTCTGCACTGTCAGTGCAGAACCCGATGCAAGGCTCAAACTCACGAACTGTGGAATCATGACCTGAGCCAAAATCCAGAGTTGGATGCTTAACTGACTGAGCCACTCAGGCTCCCCCCGTATTTTTATAATTAAAAAGCTCCAAAAATTATAAAAGAACAGAAATGTATTTAAGATTTAAGAAAGATTTGTTCCTAGAGATGTTATCAATAGATACAATATCACCTTTCTTTATTTGAAATTTACCATTGTCTTTAATCAACACAGGATAATGAGCACTATGAATTTGCCCTTTCATTTCATTCATAATATTTGGTTTATTGCTTGCCTTTCAATAGAAATTCTGTTGGGGAACAACTGAGGTAGTACTAAGGAGAAAGGCTGGGGAGAGAAGCTTTGCTTTATACTTTGAGCTTTAATCATACACTTGCTTTAGGACCACTGAAATGCTTCTGATTCTCCATCTTCATTCCTTCATCTGTGAAATGAATTTGACCTCTATGCACTCAAGATTGATTCACATTCCTTTCCCCTGCTCTTTCTCTCTTTCAATATCTTTCTCTTTGTGTGATTATTTTCTTTAATCTATAAATAGTCTCATATTTTTCCATTATAAAAGAAAACTAGGGGCGCCTGGGTGGCTCAGTTGGTTAAGCATCTGACTTCAGCTCAGATCATGATCTCGTGGTTTCTGAGTTCAAGCCCCGCATCGGGCTCTGTGCTGACAGCTCAGAGTCTGGAGCCTGCTTCGGATTCTGTGTCTTCTTCTCTTTCTGTCCCTTCCCTGTTCTCTCTCTCTCTCTCTCTCTCTCAAAAATACATAATAAACATTACATTTTTTTAAAAAATAAAAGAAAACTTGTCTCTACACTATTTCTTCTTTAATTATTATCACCTTTTTTAAATTAATTTGGTTTTTTTTTTAGTTTTTAGTTTTAGTTTTTAGTTTTTAGGGCTTTTTTTAGTTTTTAGTTTTTTTTAGTTTTAGTTTTAGTTTTTTAGGTTTTTTTTTTTAGTTTTTAGTTTCTCTTAAATTCTTGTTAGTTAACATATAGTGTAATGTTGGTTTCAGGAGTAGAATTCAGTGATTCATCACTTACATGCAACACCCAGTGCTCATCCCAACAGTTGCCCTCCTTAATGCCCATCACCCATCCAGCCCATCCCCCTGCTCACCTCCCCTCCAGCAACCCTCAGTGTGTTCTATGTATCAACTATTATCACCTTTATTGTCCATGATTGCTAAACTTCTTAATTTATGGCAATCCATTTATAGCTCTTCTTTTGGGCTAAAACCTCTGCCACAGAGATCACACTTGACTTCTGGTCAAGGAAAATCAGTTATTTTACTGAGGTATCTGCCTCACAATTCCTGTAGTGTTTTGCAATGTCAGTCTGTCTTCTTAACACTCTTCACTGTTTATTTTATACCATTCTGTATTCCTCATTTCCCTGCCATTTCTTGATTTTGATTATTACTTATCTGGTTCTTTTATTCCTCTAACCTTCTGATGTCTCTTCAGGTTTACATCTTCCAAAGTATCCTTATGTCTTTACGACGTCTCACTTGGCAGTTTCTTGGCTTCAAACTGCCACCTAGGTACAAATGCCAGCTTCACACTTTTCCTCAAGACGTGTGTTGTCTCAGCCCCTCATTCTCAACTGCTATACACCTGCACTTTGACAATCTGCTAACAACTCAAGCTCAATATATTCTTTTCATATATTTTCTTTGTTCTGTTTTTCATTACTGCTAGTAGTCACTTTTATGCCTTTTTAAAAAATCCTTTTAACTTATATTTCATCTTACTGCCCTAAGAGTAGTTTTCAGTAGGAGGTTGTGACTTCCTTAATATGAAAGAGAAAATTAAAAATCAGAGAACATAATTGAGATACAGGTACAATGCTGTGGAAAATAGTTCTACAGTAAGGAAAACAACAGGTGTGGGACTTCCAGAATGGTAGAGCAAGGAGTTTCATAAATCAGTTTCTCCTTAAAAACAATAAAACACTGGCACAAGTTGTCAGAATGAAAATTTTCAGGCCTTGAAATTGAACAAAAACTTAAAATAATCTGAGGAATATTTGCTCAAGAAAAACTTGTAATCTTGGTAAGAGCAGAGTGATTTGTGGTATTTTTATTTGGCCTCTTTCTATCCCCCTCTCCTCAGCTCCTCAATCTTGCAACCATAGTAGCTATGAAAACTTGCAGCCTTGCAAACAAAGGAAGAGGCAGACAGAGTATGGATCTCCTTATAATTCCCATCCTCAGGACATTGTCACAATTTGCCATTCCTTGCAGCTCCCTCTTTAGCAATTCCCCACTAGCAGAGTGTTGCCATTACCTGACTTGTCTCAAATCTTGCTCTGTTGGAAAAGCCCTATCTTCAGGATATTTGCCAAAAAAATAGTCAGCAGTTATTATGTGACACTATAGTTGCCTGAGGCTGCAAAAACAGCTGTGCCCAGCAAGAGTTTGGCCAAAAACTTGAAAGGAAGATCTGAAGAGTGAGAGGTCCTTAGGGGATTTTAAAAGCTCTGAAGTATTGCTGGGGAACAAGCAGGCCACATGCATGGGTAGCATTGTGCAGTTGACCAGAGAAGTCCTGAGAGGGTGCCAGGTCTTTTGTCTCCACAGACATAGAGGCACTATGGGAGCTGGAAGTGAAGGCTGAGGCAGAGTTGTCAGATCCCTGAGTGCTGAAAATGTGCCATAATACATATGCAACGCTCCTCAACAAAGGGTAGACAATTTACCATTCGCAGGCGTGTAAGGAAACCTGGGACAAACTATTGCTGGCCACTAAGCTAACTCAGCGGGACTTAAGTGAACACACGCTCTAGTGAATGCAGAATATACAGGATTGGTCCAGAAAAGTCACTAAACCAGCAAAGAACAAACAAGAAAAAACAGCAACAAAAACAAACCATTGGGAGTTAATGATCTGATTCCAAAACTGGCTCTATTGGCTTATCTAAAAGGCACATTTTTCCACAGCAAAAATTATGAGACAAAGAAACAGGAAAGTATGGCCCCTACACGGGAAAATAAGCAGTCACTAAAAACTGTCTCAGTACGGGCCCACATGTAGGACTACTAGACAAAGACTTTAAACAAGCCTTTGTAAATATGTTCAATGAGCTAAAAGAAATATTTTCTGAGGAGTTAATGAAAAGTTCCAAAAAACAGATAATAGCAATAATATAGAGATTATTTTAAAACTCTGGACTTGAAAGTACAATAGAAAAGAGGAATCATTCACTCTAGGGACTCAGCATATTTTCTAATTTCATTGGGATTTCTTTTTTGGCACATTGATTATTTAGGACTCTTTTTTAAAAATTATTTTTATTTTATTTTATTTTATTATTATTATTTTTGAGAGAAGAAGAGAGCATGAGCAGAGGGAGAGAGAGAGAATCCTAAGCAGGCTCCACACTCAGCACAGAGCCTGACAGGGGCTCGACCCCACGATCCTGGGATCATGACCAGGATGGTCATGAGTCAAGAGTCAGCTGCTCACCCAACTGAGCCACCCAAGCACCCCTATTTAAGGGTTTCCCAAATTTCTTTCCATTTTTTATTTCAAATTTAATTCAATTGTTCTCAAAAGAAAACGTACTAGATATAATTCCAGCCCTTTTAAATTTATTGAGGCTCCTTTTATATCCCAAGGCATGCTCTATCCTGGAGAATATTCCGTGGGTACTTGAGACATACTAAAGGGCATCCATGAAAATCCCACAACTAGCATCATACTTAATAGTAAAACAATGAATGATTTTCCCCTGTGGTCAAGAACAAGTCAAGGATTTCTACTCTTGCCATTTCTGTTTAACATTATACTGAAGATATTAGCCAATGTAGTTAGTTTAAGAACAAGAGACAAAAGGCATTTACATTGTAAAGGAAGAAATCAGAGAATCTCTATAGATTTCATGATCTTATAAATAGAAAATTCTAAGGAATCCATGAAATATATTATCAAACCTAATAAATGAATTCAGAATATTTGTAGGATACAAGGTCAATATACAAAAATCAATCATTTGTAGCAATGAACAATTCAAAATGAAATTAATAATCAAATGATTGATTTTTGTCAAACTTGTTCCTAAGCATTTTATTTTTTTTGATGCAATTGCAAATGATTATTTGCATCAAAAAAAATAAATAAAATGCTTAGGAACAAGTTTAACAAAAGAAGAGTAAGACTTGTCCATTGAAAACTGCAAAATATCATTGAAGGAAATTAAATTCCAAAGACATAGAAAGACATTCCATGCTCATGGATCAGAAGGCTTAATATTGTTATGGCTTTGATATCCAAATTGATACATAGATTCAACACAATATCTATCAGAATCGCAACTGACTTTTTTTTTTGCAGAATTTGACAAGGTAATCGTAAAGCTTATATAGAAATGCAAGGGACACAGAACAGCCAAAGCAATCTTGTGAAATAAAAAGAAAAGTGGATAATTCATACCTCCTGATTTTAAAACTTAATGCAAACTCCTAACTACAAAACTATGATATTAAAGAAAATTTGGTACTGGCATAAGGTAGACATATAGATGAATGGAATACAATAGAAGGTCTAGAAATAAACCCTTATAATAATGGTCAATCAGTCTTTAACAAGGATGCCAAGAGAATCATTGAGACAGAATAGCCTTTTTTAAAAAATGGTACTGAGACAACTATCTTGTCAAACACAAAAGGATGAACTTGGACCCCTAACTCATATCATATGCAGAAGTAAACTCCAAATGGATTGTAGACCCAAATTTAATAACTAAAACTATAAAAACAGAATAAAACATAAGAGTAAGTCATCAGGAATTTGGGTTAGGCAATTATTTTTTAGATATGACACTAAAAGCAGATGTGGCAAAGCAATAAATATAAATAAACAAATTGAACTTCCAAGTTAAAATGTGCGTCAAAGGATACCTTGAAAGAAGTGAAAAAACCCACAGAATGAGAGAAAATGTCCATATGCCATATATTGGACTCTACAACAAAATGAGAAGTAACATTTCTTTTAAAATGTGCCAGGAGTTTAAATAGAGAGTTCCCAGTGAGCAATGAAGCACGTGAAAAGATGCTCAGTATAGTAGCCATTAGAGACATGCAAATCAAAATCACAATCAGGTACCACTTCACACTTATGAGGACGGCTATAATCAGGATGGCAGATAGTAAAAACTTTGCGAGATGTAGAACAGTAGGAGCCATGATGCCTTGTTGGTGAAAAAGAAAAGGGTGCAGTCATTTTAGAAAAGTTTTGGAAAAAATGAACAAATCAGGAGACTATAGATGCTGGAGAGGATGTGGAGAAACGGGAACCCTCTTGCACTGTTTGTGGGAATGCAAACTGGTGCAGCCACTCTGGAAAACAGTGTGGAGGTTCCTCAGAAAATTAAAAATAGACCTACCCTATGACCCAGCAATAGTGCTGCTAGGAATTTACCCAAGGGATATAGGAGTGTTGATGTATAGGGGCACTTGTACCCCAATGTTTACAGCAGCACTCTCAACAATAGCCAAATTATGGAAAGAGCCTAAATGTCCATCAACTGATGAATGGATCAAGAAATTGTAGTTTATATACACAATGGAATACTACGTGGCAATGAGAAAAAATGAAATATGGCCTTTTGTAGCAACGTGGATGGAACTGGAGAGTGTGATGCTAAGTGAAATAAGCCATACAGAGAAAGACAGATACCGTATGGTTTCACTCTTATGTGGATCCTGAGAAACTTAACAGAAACCCATGGGGGAGGGGAAGAAAAAGAAAAAAAAGAGGTTAGAGTGGGAGAGAGCCAAAGCATAAGAGACTCTAAAACTGAGAACAAACTGAGGGTTGATGGAGGGTAGGAGGGAGAGGAGGGTGGGTGATGGGTATTGAGGAGGGCACCTTTTGGGATGAGCACTGGGTGTTGTATGGAAACCAATTTGACAATAAATTTCATATATTGAAAAAAAATTAAAAAATTAAAAAATAAATAAATAATAATAAATAAATAAATAAATAAATAAATAAAAGAAAAAAAAGAAAAGTTTTGGAAAGCCATAATTCCAAAGATTAAACACTGAGTTACCATACGCTCCAGCAGTTCCACTCCTAGTCAGATGTATGTCCATTACAAATGAAAACATCTGCGTCCACTTAACAGCTTGTACATGTTTTCATCACAGCATTGTTCATAATAGACAAAAGTGGAGGCAGCCTAAATTTCCATCAACTTATGCATGGGTACACAAAATGTGGCATATCACACAATTTAGTATCATTTGTCAGTGAAAGGAAATGATATACTGATACCTACCACAGTATAGATGAACCTTGAAAACATGCTAAGTGAAAAAAGCTTATCACAAAAGACCACATATTATTTCCTTGCTATGAATTGTTCAGAACAGGAAAATCTATAGACACAAAGTAGATTAGTGTTTGCCTAGGAAATGGGGGGTAGTGAGATGTACCACTCAGTGATCTGAAAGTTGGATTAAACAGAGTTATGGTCAGAATGCTGTTTAGTCTTTGTTTGCTGTATTAATATTGATGTAAAATTCATTGAAATGGTTCATCTTTTGTCCATCAGAATGCATAAGAAAATTATGCATGGCCTATAAAAGATATTCAGGTTGTCTAAACATCAGTGGTAACATCAGTAGCAACAGAAAATAAGCATTGTCTTTTTTTTTTCTAAGAATCATTTTCTTTGTTCTCCTTTTTCATAGGCCTCTCCTTAGATTTTTTCTTTTACTTTATGTAGTATTTTTCTGGTTTGCTTTTTATTTAAAGGTGAACAGTTTTGGAGCACCTGGGTGTCTCAGTCGATTAAGTGTCTGACTCTTGATTTTGGCTCAGAGCTCCTCATTGGGCTCCCCACTAACAGTGTGGAGCCTGCTTCAGATTCTCTGCCTCCCTCTCTCTCTGCCCTAGCTCACTCCTTCTCTCTCTCTCTCTCAAAATAAATAAATAAACTTAAAAATAAAATACTTAATAAAGGTGAACAGTTTTAATGGAAGTATTTACATTTTCAGTTTTTTCTATGCTTTAGTTATATGAATTTCATGTAAATATTGACTTTATGTAATTCTTTGAGCTCTCTTTTCTAGGTATCTTCAGATCTTCCAATGGTGTGGGGAAATCCAGTCATCACCATAGACCCTGATAGCACAATTCCATATATTCTACACGTTTTGCCTTGGAAACGTGGTATATTCAAAGGTAACAAAACCATTAGTAAAACATTATTAACCACTAGATTAGGACAGATATATGATGAGAACAATGAAAAAATATACATTACATTTCCCGTTTCTAATAAGTGACCCAGATGGAAGTTTAGTTTTCCATTTCAGTCATTAGCTTTCTGAATAATCAGAGCTTTGGGACATGCATTTTACATCTAGCGCTATACTCTCTTGGCCATTTATTTGAATTTATTTATTGGGCAAATTTCTAGAAGTAGATATATTTAGTTAAGGGTATTTAATTTTAAAATTGTGATAAAGGGCACCTGGGTGGCTTAGTCGGTTGAGCATCCAACTCTTGATTTCAGCTCAGGTCATGATCTCACAGTCATGAGATCCAGCCCCACATCCAACTCCATGCTGAGCATGGAGCATGCTTGGGATTCTCTCCCTCCCTCCCTCCCTCCCTCTCTCTTCCCCTTCCCCACTCACATGTACTCTCGCCCTGTCTCCCTCAAAATAAATAAATAAACATTTAAAAATAAATAAATAAATAAATAAATATGGGACGCCTGGGTGGTTCAGTCGGTTGAGCGTCGGACTTCGGCTCAGGTCTCAATGTCCCAGTCTGTGAGTTCAAGCCCCACATCCGGCTCTATGCTGACAGCTCAGAGCCTGGAGCCTGCTTTGGATTCTGTGTCTCCCTCTCTCTCTGCCCCTCCCCCGCTCATGCTGTATCTCGCTCTGTCAAAAAGAAATAAACATTAAAAATTAATTAATTAATTAATTAATTAAAATGTGATAAATACTTTTAAATATGTCTACTACTTTATGAACCAGTCAACATCTTACGAGAATGTCTGTTTATAGGAATAGGTCTTATAAAAACAAGCATAGGCACTTAATTGATATATGAAAAAATAGGTTAAAGTCTTTGGTGTGTGAAGTTTTCTCCCTTTGTCTCTAATAAAGCATTCATTTATGCAAATTATCCCAATGATCCCTGAACAGAATTGGTTGCATGGGAATGTTGGTGAAGGGTGTTCCTATAAGCTTTGGAAGGGAGGGTGCCTGAGAAGCATAGAATAAAAAAAAAAAAAAAAAAGAAGGGTAGAAGAGTAATAGGGAAGACCTGAAAGACTGTAATTCATTTTTTTAATGTTTATTTATTTTTGAGAGAGAGAGAGAAAGAGAGGGAAGGGAAGGGGCTGAGAGAAAGAGGGAAACACAGAATATGAAGCAGGCTCCAGGCTCCACGCTGTCAGCACAGAGTCCTGATGCAGGGTTCAGACTCATGAACCGCAAAATCATGATCTCAGCCGAAGTCACATGCTTAACTGACTGAGCCACCTAGGTGCCCCAGGACTGTAATTCATTAAGGGAATAAGTTGTTCTATTTGGGAGGGATTTAAATGTCCCACAGCTGTTGGATCCTGCCAAGGAAATCATTATAGCATAGGTAAATGGATATACTTTAGAAGTATAGTAAGTATATACCTGGTAGCAAACCTGTGCTCCTTGGAAGAACTAGTGTCTCATCCCTGCTCCCCTCAGCAAAGACTGTTTTAGGAAAGGGTCTACACCTAGTATGCTGATGCTATTAATAAGGAGAAGGGAAACTTCAGAATGGCAAACATACTGATCCAGTCAATACCACTGTCATAGGATGTGCTGTAAAGCAAGAGTCAGCATGCACACACCTGCCCCCCACCCCCTGTCTGCTTCTAGTTGCCTTCACTTCCCATGTCACCACAGTCATAGTTATTATCATCTTCTGAAATCTTCCCATCACTTTTCACACGTTTGGCTTTACAAAGCCAATTAATAATTCTCTGTATGATAGCTTTTAGGCTATTGTGAATCTCTTCCTAAATTTACAATAAAGTATCATATTTTGTCATTTTTTTATGTAATTCACAAGATTTGAATCGATTTTAAGAAATCTAAATTTCCGTTCTTATTTTGATCATCAAATGACGGCTCTCTTACTGGTGGATTTCACTTAGTTTTAGAAAGTTAACTAGTCTTTGTAAAGGGCAACGAATCATTCAGATTTGCCATTATTAGTTTTGATAAACATATTAAATCTCATTTCCTGTTCTACAAAAGGCAGAGAGTTCTGCAGTGTATGAGAAAGTACACATGAGGAACCTCACACTCAGCATTGTTGTATTAGAAATGTTTATCACTCCCTTAAACAGAACAAAGCCCCTCTTCTATGAATCAGACTCTTAAAGTTATGGAAATGGAGCTCCAAATCACTAAGTAATCATATTTAATATGTCTTTCCTTTGGATAGTCATTTTTTGTTCATCTTGGCAGCCTTTCTGAGACCATAAAATTTCCATACATATTTTAACTGAACAGATCAGGACTCATTTAACATGCTGGTTTGAAGGAATTTGGGGAACTTAAAGGCAACTCAGGGTACATCGTTCAGTGAGGATGAATTAGTAAATGTTGCTGCCTACACAAGATATTTTGCCAGCTTCATAATTTTGAAAAATATTTGGAAGACACTATCATGATTGCTCTTTGCAGGGCGGTCCCTTAGGGTTGAATCAATGTTGACATTATGATTGGAAGAAGCAAAGCCTGTAAAGAAGGGCTAGCGCATTTTTGTTGATATTATTGTTAGAAAAGTTCTCCGGCATTTGAAACAGTGGAAATTGCTTCTGAACAACTGTTAATCTGATGCAATATTAAAAAAAAAAAAAAAAAAACTAGACTATAAAATTTTCATACATATATGAAAATATTCCTATTTGTGCTGATTAAAGAAATGTATCCATGTGCATGTATGTATCAGTGGTCTTTAAAAAAAAAAAAAAAAACAGGGGCTCCTGGGTGGCTCAATCGGTTAGGCGTCCGACTTCGGCTCAGGTCATGATCTCACGGTTCGTGAGTTCAAGCCCCGTGTCGGGCTCTGTGCTGACAGCTCAGAACCTGGAGCCTGTTTCAGATTCTGTGTCTCCCTCTCTCTCTGACCCTCCCCCATTCATGCTCTGTCTCTCTCTGTCTCAAAAATAAATAAACGTTAAAAAAAAATTAAAAAAAAATTAAAAAAAAAAACAAACCCTGTGCTCATTTTCAGTTCTGGTCTTAATTATATAACAATTATTTACAAAAGGCCTATAATTTGGGAAGCCTTGATAACTCTAGTAGTTGTAAACAAAGCAGACATTCAACCAATTATGCACTGTTTGTTAAAATATTATAACAGATGCTTTTCCTCATATGTTGACAAATACTCAATTGTTTGAGCTCCACTGTAGTAAAACCCTTGCCACTAGAGCTGCCAGAACTCCTCCCTCAGGCTCCCCAGGACTTCCCAACAAGCCAATGGCAATTAAAGGGTTAACACATGACTCATCAGGGTGCCCCAGGACTTTGATCCCATGTCCTTTCTGATTGGTCAGATTAGAATATAGGTTTGTTAATTATTTTTAGTATTAGACATGGATACATAGATTAGTATCGTGGCTCCTGCCTCCTAGGAATTCGTATCTGGTGGTGGAAATATGTATCTGTAGATCATCTCAGTACAAGGTACACTCTCATATACCAAAAGTTTAAACATGGCATTGGGGAGCATGGTAGCAGGAAATATCAACCCTAACAGTGGGGGTGTGAGAGATCTTTTTAGGGGATAATGGGTTTGATTTGGATCTCAAAGGATAAGCTGGGACTTATTAGCCAGTATGGTGGGTAGGGCATTACAGCAGAGGAAACAACCTTATTGAAAACATAGAGAAGGTACTTCATGTCAATAATGAGTAGAAGGGTGTGTCTGCAGTGTGTGCTTATGGTAAGAAATGCAGGCTGACTACAGTTAGAAATACAGGCAGACTTTGATGGGCAGAGTTTTGTTTTATTTCTTATTGCAGTGGGAGCCGTTGAGGATTTCTGAAGGGCATGAGTCAACAGAGTGTTAAAAAGAAAAATCTAGAGGTAAAATATAAAACAGATGGGAGGGACAAGAGAGGGCAGTTAGGTCTGAGAGATCCTTTAGGAGCCTTTAGTGATATTCTAGTTGATTAGTTCTCAGTATTTGTGCTTCTTGAGAAAAGAGTTTAATGGCAAGTAGTTTAGATGAGAGTTGATTACAGGAAGCACTCTGAAAGAATGGAAAGGTAAGATGCTGAAGGGACAAAGTCAATAAAAAGTAAGCTAGATAAGAGACTACTGCTGAGACCTGGGGAAGCTCCCTGGGAACCTTGGGAGAGAATTGTCACACCAAAGGGCAAGCAAATTGTGGTAATCATCCCTTTAATCCATCATTGGCTAAAGTTTGCTCTTAGGGCAAATTCCCATGGCAGTGACTCAATCCCCACTGGAAAAGTCATAGGAAACCAGTGCTGTATATGAGAACTGTCTGCAGAGGAGATTTTTGTTGGGCACTGAGAGTATACCACTAAAGTGGGGATCATGTCTTATTGATTGGTAGGTAGAAATTTTGAAAAATGGATGGATTTGGAATTTTCACAGTAGCCTACAGTGAGCTACAGTCATGTTTTCAAGTGTGTGATGTGGAGAATTGAACTTGAATGCCTCTCTGGCAATGGAACAAAAAGTGCAGATTTATCATTTTAAGTGAAAGTTAAGGGCTGACTGACTAAACCAATGATAGTGGATTAAAAAACAGAGGGGCACTTTTCAGAGAAATAAAAATGGGAAATGATGCTATAACATCTTTGGCTTCCAGAGATTCAAACTCTGAGATGAGAGATTGGCAGGACATTTCTTAGGGTATATATTATGATCAACCCTTGGGAAAGGAAAGGTAAGAAGGCATATTGACCAGGGGGAGAAAGAGGTTGGGCTTCTTGACAGGCCCAGTGAAGGCTTTTAGTCAACTCACTTGGGGCCTTTTAAGCTAGGATGGCCCTTTGGAGTCGTCCCAAGTTAGGGGAAGGAGACTGGGCCTTTATGCTGCTGTGTTGATTGGTCATTAAAAGTAGACTACATGTGGAAGGAGATTTGACCTTGGATGAGGCATTTTTTTTTTCAAGTCAAGGCAATGCCCAAAGAGGACTGGCCTGATTTTCATACTCCAGTTTCATTCCCTGTAGCTACAGAAGTTCGTCCTTCATTCCTGTCAAGGAATGTGGTTGATGCAATACAGTGTCCACCACAGCTGCATGTGATGAACATTGGATATGGAGAAATGAGGGAGAAAGTAGAGTCGAATGTGCTTCTGAGAGTAAGCAACACTAAGGAAGGTGATATAATTTACTGTGAGATATGTCAACTATACTTCCTTTTAAAAATAGTTTTCTTAGGGGCACCTGGGTGGCTCAGTCAGTTAAGCGTCTGGCCCTTGGTTTCAGCTCAGGCCATGATCTCATGGTTTCATGAGTTCGAGCCCTGCACTGGGCTGAGAGCTAACAGTGCAGAGCCTGCTTGGGATTCTCTCTCTCTCCCTGCCCCTCCCTGGCCCTCTCGCTCTCTCTCTCTCTCTCTCTCTCAAAATAAATGAATAAACTTAAGAGAAAAAAAACAGAAATGTTATAGAATGTTTATTGTTATTACTGAGAAATTAATTTGATAAAATCTCAGTTATTTTCAATTATAAGATTTTATTTTTTGGAAGTTATGAATATAGAACCACAATTTAACAGGTCACTAAGAACATTGATTCTTACTATTCAGAAGTATAATTAAAACTAATGAAATCTTCTGGTAAATTTGGGGGGAAAACTGGTTTTCCCTGCATCCAGCACTGCATTGGGCTCTGTGCTAACATTGTGGAGCCAGTTTGGGATTCTCTGTCTCTGTCACTGTCTCTCTCTCACTCTGTCTCTGCCCTTCCCTCACTCGTGCGCATACTCTCTCTCTCAAAAATAAATATACATTAAAAATATTTTTTTTTAAATTTTTTTTTTAATGTTTATTTTTGAGAGAGAGAGAGAGAGAGAGAGAGAGAGAAAGAGACAGAGCTCAAGAGGGGAAGGGCCAGAGAGAAAGACATACACAGAATCTGAAGCTGGCTCCAGGCTCTGAGCTGTCAGCACAGAGCCCGATGCGGGGCTCGAACTCACAAACTGCAAGATCATGACCTGAGCCAAAGTCGGATGCTCAACCAACTGAGCCACCCAGGCGCCCCTAAAAATATTTTTAAAAAGGATGAATATCCAAAATATATAAAGAACTTATAATAGCCAACACCCAAAAAGTAAATAATCCGATTAAAACTAGGCAGAAGACATGAACAGCCATTTCTCCAAAGAAGACACCCAGATGGCCAACAGACACATGAAAAGATGCTCACCCTCATTCATTATCAGGGAAATGCAAAGCAAAACTACAGTGAGATATCACCTCACACCTGTCAGAATGGCTAAAATCAAAAACACAAGGAACAACAAGTTTGGAGAGGATGTGGAGAAAAGGAATACTTGTGTGCTGTCAGTGGGAATGCAAACTGGTGCAGCCACTGTGGAAAACAGAAAGGAGGTTCCTCAAAAAGTTAAAAATAGATCTACCCTGTGATCCAGTACTGGCACTACTGGGTTTTTACCCACAAAATAGAAAAACATTAATTCAAAGGGACACATGCGCTCTTATGTTTATAGCAGCATTGTTGACAATAGGCAATTATGGAAAGCAGCTTAAGTGTCCATCAATAGATGAATGGATAAAGAAGTGGTATAAAGAAAGAATGAAATCTAACTATTTACAATGATATGGATGGAGGTAGAGAGTATAATGCTAAGTGAAATAGGTCAGAGAAAGATACCATATGATTTAAGTATGTGGAATTTAAGAAACAAAACAAGTGAAGGGTACCTGGGTGGCTCAGTCGGTTGAGTGTCTGAACCTTGGATTCAGCTCACGTCATGATCTCATGGTTGATGAGTTGGAGCCCTGCATCAAACTCCAAGCTGACAGTGCAGAGCCTGCTGGAGATTCTCTCTCTTTCCCTCTTCTCTGCCTCTTCCCTGTTCATTCTCTCTCTCTCTCTTTCTCTCTCTCTCTCTCAAAAATAAATAAATAAACTTTAAAAAAGGAACCACGCAAAGGGGGAAAGAAAGCAAACCGAGAAATGGTTTCTTTTTAAAAATTTTTTTATTTATTTTTCAGAGAGAGAGAGCATGAGCAGGGGAGGGACAGAGAGAGAGGGGTACAGAGAATTCAAATCAGGCTCTGTGCTGTCAGCAGGGCTCGAACTCACAAACCACAAGATCATGACCTAAGCCAAAGTCAGATGCCTAACTGACTGAGCTACCTGGGTGCCCCAAGAAACAGACTCTTAACTACAGAGAATAAACCGATAGTTATCAGAAAGGAGGTGGGTGGGGAAATAGGTGAAATAGGTGAAGGGAATTAAGAGTACATTTATCTTGATGAGCACTGAGTAATCTATAGAATTGTTGAATCACTATATTGTACACCTGAAACTAATATAACAGTGTCTGTTAACTGTACTGGAATTAAAATTAAAACTTAATATGAAAAACTGACAAAAAATTTAAAAAAATCATTAAAAATTAAATTTAAAAATTAAAAAGCAGTGATCAGTAGGATTGATTTATTAGAGAAGGAAACCCCAGTTTTGTTTATTTGAAAATTATCTTTTTATGTCAACAAATTTCAGTAAAATGGAAAAATAGTCAGTCAACCTAGATATGAAAACACATGACCTTAGGAGCACCTGGGTGGCTCAGTCAGTTAAATGTCTGACTCTTGATTTTGGCTCAGGTCATGATCTCACAATTTATGGGTTTGAGCCCCATGTTGGGCTCCGAACTCACAGGATGGAGCCTGCTTGGGATTCTCTCTCTCTCCCTCTGTCTGCCCCTTTCCTTCTCTTGCACTCTCTTTCTCTGTCTCAAAATAAAGAAATAAACTTAAAAAGGAAAAAAAAAGAAAACACGTGATCTTAAAGGAAAATAGAGACAGACAAAACCAAGCAAACAAAAAATACTGTGTATGAAGGCATGGTAGAAATCCTGTGTTAATGACTGAATGCATTAAAACATGATGGCTTAATTCTCTTCTTCATAACTAGATAGTGACCTAGAATGCAAAAAGCATATATTACTGTCCATTATTACAGGATTAGTATGTAACAAAATATAGAGATGTAGTAATAACCTGTTGCATGTTCATAGTATGGAAATACACAACTAAATTTCCATTTGTCTCAGATAGAAGTTTGATCTTTTATACAAGACTGATGTTTAGGTGAAAATGATTAAGCTTAAAAGCAAATGACTGGGCTTTAGTGGTTAGCATATACTTTAGTAAGAATAATCCTTAAATTTATTTTGATTGCAATAACAATGTGTTTCATGAATATGATTTAGAGATAGCTATAATCATACATGTTGGCAATATAGAGCAAGTCCTAACATTGCACTAAGAAAATGAACTTGAACGTGTAAAAATTAAGTTTGTATAAGTTTATATAACCTACATATCACTTTTTCTAATAATTTTCTCCAGTTCTTTAATAATCTACATAGAGCACATGTGTCTCTGGAATAACTGTTCTTAGGTTCTTATGAGGCTGCCACATGGATCAGCTCACTGCCCTCCAGCTTGTGAATATCAGCATTATAATATAACTTTAAAAAGCAAATTTTAATGACAAGCAAGAGACGTTTTCAACTTGTAGGGATACCTCTTGATTCCCTTTCTCTGATGAGAGATGAAGGGCTAAGAAGCTAAATAATTAATTTGGGGCCTGGAAATCCACAAATATAATGTGAAATCTGGATCCCAGCCATGTAAATGTGGCCTTTTTAGCTCAGGGTTTTGTTCCCTGATTCTCAATTATGACCCCAAGATCCAAGACTCCAGGCTACCACAGACTAGCCCATATTCCACAACAAATGTCATTTCCAGTGATGACCCAAAACAGGGGATCCCTGTTCCTAGCTTGTGTGTGCATTTAACTTAAAATTTTTAGTTGAGAGAGGATTCTCTGAACATCTCTTCCAATGTAGTGTAGAAAAGACAATCTCTAAATTTTTTAAAACAACTTTTATCTAATTGTTAATTAGTATAATTATTTTATTAATCTGGGTCTAAGACTTGATAATTAACCCTTATGAACTCTTACTTTTTCATCTCCAAGGAAAAAGTCTTTATAAATTCTTAACAATCATTAATGACATTTACTTGTGACTAAAAGAAGGGGTGGGATAAACTTGAGTAGTTGAGTATCTTACCTTTGTCCACAGAATTGACAGACCTACAAAAGAGAAAGGCAATAACAAGGATCACTTAATGAATTATAAGTCATTTAATTGTATGAGCAAAAATTAAGCTGAAATAATTTAATGTATTAATCATGGCATGTTGGCCTAAAATAATCTCTAAATAGCAAGAATATTTTTGAAAGTTTATTTATTTTGAGAGAGAGAGAGAAAGCACAAGTGGGGGAGGAGCACAGAGAGAGGGAGAGAGAGAGAGTCCCAAGTAGGCTCCACCCTGTCAGTGCAGAGCCTGATGCGAGGCTTGAAACCATGAACCGTGAGATCATGGCCTGAGCTGAAGTCAGATGCTTAACCAAGCGAGCCACCCAGGTGCCCCAACAAGAATATTTTTATACCTAAAGCTAATGCAATGTTATATATCTATTATATCTTCAGTAAAAACATTTTAAAGATTAAAGAATATTTTCATATAGCATTTACTCACACTACCAAATGTTTAGATGGTATAGAACACTCTATGAGCACATTTCAGTGCACTCACCAAGGTGTGTTGTTTATTCCACATTACAAAACTAAATATTGAGAATCCACATTTAAAGTGGTTTCCAGTCATATTAGTAAATTTATTCTCTACCCTGAACATGCATGATAGTATAGTCTGAAATTCTTTTTTATTATCCATGACCCTTGATAATATGGTAGCTCCAGAAAGAAGGTAGCAATGATCCATTTTGATGTAGCGGACAATTCCCGTGTATTTTTTCAATAGGAGCTTCAAGTGCTCTTTTACTTGCTGAAAAGTGATTGTATTCATTCAGTTCAACACAATTGCAAATTACAGCTAAGATTCATTTCTGCAAATTTGCAGTTCGGAATTTCTTACACTAGAATGAAATCTGTTATGACATTGGCACAAGAAAGCCTCGTCCAAACAATTGGAAACAAGCTTTTAGTCAGCTTTGCTAAAGACTTTACAAAATTTTTGCCATAAACTTCTGTTTAGTGTCAAAATAAAACATTTAATGTGTGCACAATAAAGTTCCTATGTTAGACCTATGTTTGAACAAGATAGAAGTCATCTTTATATTTAGCATTCTGCTACTATCTGAAATTATACTCTGTCCAGAAAGATGTATATTACCAGTTACCATCTTTAACATACAAATTAAGTTCAAAATCTGATTTCTAATACTGTATGTGATAAGAAGCACTGCTTGTCACATGTGTCTTCAGAGTGTGATGCTGAGCAAAAGTAGTGTTACTTAAATTGTCATTTTTCATTTAAAGCTTAGGCAGTATATTCATGCTAACCACCACCTTGCGGTGGCAAAATTGCATATCTTTTGCTATTTTACTGTTTCCTATTTTGTTCCTACTTACTACTGTATTCCTATTTTTCTATTTCTTATTTTACTGTGTTGCAAAGGAATACATTCAGAAGTCAAACATGACTTCAGCCTCCGATTATATCATTCTCTGGTTGTGTGACCTTGACCTCACTGAATGTCACTTCTCATACATGTAAAATATTGACAGTGTTTAATCTTTCAGGGTGGTTATGGGCATTAAGTGAGAATATATGAAAAGTGCTCATTGAGTAGGTGCTCAGTTAATGTTTAGCACACTTATTTAATATACTAACTCCCATTTTTAAAATTTCCTAATATGATAGGGATTTACAGGAGGATTTATAGCTCCTATTATCCCCAGTCTTCTTAGTCTGTCTCAATGAAAATAACAGAAACTTGACTGAAACTGAATTTGGATTTTACTGGCTTGTTGCCATCAGCAATACGGCCTGCCACATAGTCGTATAGGCTTGAAGAACAATTAGATTCCACTGGTCTTCAAAACAAATGTCGGTTGTATGAAGCATTTTCTTGCTTTCTCAGGTGAAGGAAATGTTTTGCAAAAGCAGATCCTTGAGGCTTTGTGGAGAGAATGAGTTGGGTTTGCCTGGATCCTCTCCTGCTCTCTTGGGCTCTCCTCTTTGCTTTGACCATCTCCACTTCCCCATGCAGCCTGTGGTCTGATGTTTCATGACAGCTTTAGCCATCTGTGTGGTATTACCCTTCAGGGCTTGGGAGCCCTCAACTGTGTCTTCCTGCTCCCGTCCCCCAGATCAAATTCTAGTCTCAAGCCCCACTCGGGTTATTGGTTACAGATAAATTCATTCATAGTGCTAGATCAGTGAGTGATGTATGCTCTGTTTTCTGTCTTTATGCTAGATAATTTGTCCTTTGACCTCTAGACCAACATCTGGCATCCAGTACCAGGTATCTGGTCACTATTGAATGTAAGAAGCAATACATTTCAAACATAAAATTGTTTCTAATATACTTTAGAAATTACTTGGTAGTGCAACAGAAGTGCAGTTAAAATATGAGAACAAAAATTTATAAACTTGGAGAAAAACCTAAATTCGATAACTGCATCTACTCTATTAAGCAAAAGGAAGACACTCTTGCATCTCCAGTGTTTGTCACGAGGCCTCCATTTATTTGGCCCAACACTCACTTGTAATTCTTGATTATTTATTAGAAATAGTTTTTCCTGGGAGTTCAAAGTAGGCTGTCGATGCTCTATTGCATATAAATTCAGGTTGTTCTTTATATTTGAATTTTGAACTGCTAAGATATATGTAGCATTGTTACCAAAAAGAAATCTTTCTCTTATTCTATGTGTGAGTATGTGTGTGTGTGTCTGGGTGTCTGTGTGTGTCTGTGTCCTACTTTACCAGTCAAAAGAATTTGTGTATTTTATGAGGACTTGTTTACAATAGAAGGAAAATATGATTTCCTAAGTCATTGGTGTTTCTCATGTAAGATTTTTGCATGAGAATCTCAGTTATATGGGGTGCCTGGGTGGCTCAGTCGGTTAAGCCTCCGACTTCGGCTCAGGTCATAATCTCACAGCTTGTGAGTTCAAACCCCGCGACAGGCTCTGTGGTGACAGCTCAGAGCCTGGAACATGCTTCAGATTCTGAGTCTCCCCCTCTTTCTGCCCCTTCCCTACTCATACTCTGTCTCTCTCTCTCTCTCTCAAAAATAAATAATAGGGGCATCTGGGTGGCTCAGTCAGTTGAGCGTCTGACAGCGGCACAGGTCATGATCTCAGAGTTTGTGAGTTCGAGCCCCACGTCAGGCTCTGTGCTGACAGCTCAGGGCCTAGAGCCTGTTTCGGATTCTTTGTCTCCATCTCTCTGCCCCTCCCCCACTTGTATTCTCTCTCTCTCTCTCTCAAAAATAAACATAAAAAAATAAAAATAAATTATAAAACATTTTAAATACTAGAAAAAAAGAATCTCAGTTATAGGGCATTATATAAATAATTTATTCATACATTTTCATGAAAATTTTTAAATTCTAATCACCCTTCAAAGATGCTTTTCTACTATGTGAGGAATCAAGGAAAACCAGTGGAGGTTAGTAGGGTTTGAAGATCATTCAGAAATTCTGAAACTAAAACTCTTTTTTTGTGGGGGGGGGCATTTCATTCTTTTTTTCTTAACTTGGAGCATCAAAAAATTTTAAAAATACTTGTGAACATTTGCCTTTTACCCTCTGCATTTTTGTGAAAAGCAATCTCCCCCATTTTATTGCTCGGATGAGGCCTAAGGATGCTTTTTAATATGAAAATTCATTATTTTATATAGAAATTACTTCTAGAAATAAATTTAAAGTAAAATTAACAAAATAAATAAAGGCTTTACATGGAAGTTTAAGAAGCCACCCCCACGAAGCAGTGAATTCGAACAAATGAGGAAATAGTTGCATTTGATATCAGTGAAATAGACATGAATATATGGAACAGAGAGATGTAGATGGATAGAGGTGACAAGATAGATAGATAGATAGATAGATTGATTCAAGTGTTCTGGATACCTGAATATGATGGCTTCATTAATTTTCCTGCATTATTTATGTCACTCATGATATTGCCTACTGCGAAAAGATACCCATAGTTGGCTGTGAACTTCCTTTACGCATCCCACTTACACAGTACATTCAGTTAGGGGTGACACTTCTCAAATCCTATTGTCAACTTGCTGAGCAGTGTTAAGTATAATATCTGAAATACAAAGTGTGCTATTTATTTACTTAGAGAGAGAGAGAGAGCATGAGCAGGTGAGAGAGGCAGAGAGACAGAATCTTAAGCAGACTCCATGCTCAGCACAGAGCCCGATGCAGGACTCAATCCCACAATCTGGGGTCATGACCTGAGCGGAATAAAGACTTGGACACTCAACCAACTGACCTACCCAGGCACCCCCAAAGCGTGCTTTTTACACAGTTTTATTGTGGTTTAATTGATATACAATAAGCTATGCATATTTAAAGTATATAGTTTGATTCTTAACACATGCATAGAGCCATGAATCCGTTGTTACAAATCAGATAATGAATATAGGTCACCCCAGAAAGTTTCTTTGTGTCTCTTTTTAATGCTTTTACCCTCCTCACCCCTCACACCACAAGCTACCCTTGCCCTAGGCAATCATTTCTCTGTTTTCTGTCACTATATATGCATTTCACAGCGTTGTATATAAACTACATCACACAGTTTAACCTTTTTAAGGGATTGTTTTCTTTTATGCAACATAACTATTTTAAGATCCATCCACAGAGTGCATGTATCAATACTTTATTCCTTTTATTACTAAGTAGTAGTCCATGGAATGGATAAGCCACAATATGCTGCTGTACTTACCTTTGACGGACATTTGGGTTTTTCCACTTTTTTTGGTAGTTATCAGTAAAGCTGATATGAACATTTATACATAAATCTGTGTGTGGGCATATACTTTCATTCATCTTGAGTAAATCACTTATATGTGGAATGCCTGGATAATATGGTAGTTGAATTTACAATGTTTAAGGAAGTAACTGCCAACAATATTTCAATGAGATTGTCTCTCTTTCCATTCTCACTTGCACTGCATAAAAGTTCCAGTTTCTCTATACCCTTGACCATAGTTTGTAGGACTGGCCATTGCAATTTGATCGATTTTCATCTGTGTGTAGTTCAGTTGCAGTGTGGATTTACTCTATATTTCTGTAATGAATAATAATGTTGAGCATGTTTTCTTGTGCTTCTTTGTCATCTATAGGTCTTCTAACGATATGCTTTTTCAAATCTTTTGCCCATCATTTCCTGTATGTTGGGTGGTTTCTTTTCTTATTGCCCAATTTTTAGGCTTTTTCAAATTTATTCTGGATGCATGGGTTTTTTTTTTTTCAGATATGTGGTTTAAAATTTTTTCTTCCAATTTGTGATTTTGTTTTAATTTTCTTAATGGTGTCTATCGAATTACAGAAGTTTTTTTCCTACCTATATTGACGGATAATTGAAAATAAAAATTGTATACATTTAAGATGTTCACTGTGACGATATGATATATGTATACATCCTGAACTGGTAACAGAAGTTTTCACTTATAATGAAATGAAATTTATCACCTTTTTCTTGCATGAATCAGGAAGAAACATGTGTCCTTAATGGCAGTCTGGATTGTTGCTGCTTTAAAGTTTTGCCCCAGTAATGAAAGCATAGGTTCTTCCTAAGCAAAAAAGTAATCAGCCATCCTTTACAACAGAAATCTGAATCCTGTAGATTTTATTAATCCTTTTTGTCGTATATGTTACACATTTCAAAAATTTGTTTTTTAAACAGCAAACAGCATAAAGCCACAGAAAAAGAAAATGGAGCCTAGAGGGCTACAGTTGGGCACTAGACTACTATGCATTTTATCATAAAAATAAGGCGCTTAATTGGAGTAGAAAACAAGAGCTGTATTGTACATAGAATAAAAGCAGATATGGCCACAACACTGGTCTCTTTATCTCTGTTCTTCATTAGCCACCAAATTTTGTTTTTCCACCTTGCCTTTTGGTCCCCCAGAGAGAAAATACAACAAAAGAAAATGAGTTAGGAAGGTGGTTAAAATGAAGTAAGAAAAAGATAGAAGAAGGAAGGATTAGCAGAGATTTCCTCAGGCTTTCATCTTTAGTCTTGCTACTCAGATTTCGTAGGATAGTATAGTAGAGAAACAAAACAATGAAAATTCATTCAATCGTGTGTGGTATAATGTGCGTAGAGCAGATATGTATGAAAACACTTCTTGACAGAATTCATGTCCCTCCAAGAAATTCACAAGTTGATAAAAGCCCAGCCATACAGAAAATTTCCTTAAACACAGTATTCCTCATTAGCAATAGGGAGTGGTGAAGCATGAAGCCAATGGAAGGAAGAGGGTGGGTGTAGGGAGACCAAGTGCAAAGAGGCCAAAGACCTTGCCAGGTTTAACTGTTGTCATGGAAACTTGTTTTTGGAAGTTTTCTAAGGGGTGAAATAGTTTAGATAATCAGTGGGCAGTATCTGAAACCTATTACTCTAGGCCAAAAATAAATGTTTTGTAAGTATGTGAGTTACTTTGCTATTTTTCCACGCAAAAGCCCACTTATTCTGTGGTGTATTTGGTGATATTTAGGCATGACTTAATATGCCATTTTCCGTATTCTACGTTTGGTAAATACATTTATGTATTATTTATGCCTTTGTCACTTACTATGTGACCTGGAGTGAGTTACCCAACCTTCTCTACAGCCCAGCTTGCTGAACTTGAAAATGAGTCCAGTGAGGAATTAATTTATACGTTTATTAAAGGAGTTCAATAGGTAATGAATGGGAGGCATTTAGCATATACCTAACACAGAGTAAGCGTTCAATAAATGATTTCACATTGTTTTCAAAAGGCTAACCACTGGTACTAAATTGCATTGCTCAGGCTTTAAACTTGAGTCTGATATTGACGTTTACAAGATAGTATGAAATTAGGGAAAAACAATTCCTAATGAAAACCAAACTATACACTAGGAAATGTTGGTTTGACTGTTTAAAATACATTTTGAAAAAATCAAACCCGTAGAGTGTTTAGCAGAGGTGAAAAAAATCCATTTGTCAGAATAAAAGCTTGATCTATTGAAAATATAATAGCTATAATTATGATCCCTATTAGATTTTTTTTGGTAACACTCATTTCAGATAAACTGAAAACCTCCATTAAGTCAATAATGCTGTATCTTAGAGAGTTGCTTTGTACACTATTATGTCCTGTATACCTATAGTTTTTCCAAAGCAGTCCTTTAGTTTTCCTGTCATGCTTTTAAACTGAACCACCAACAATCAACCTTTTATTTACCTTTCTTCCCTTTGGGTTGGTTGGCCTTGGCCCAAACGGAGGAATATAGGGAGCAAAGTAATCACACGTGCCTAGTGTGGAAAAATATTATCACCTTTTGAAACACATATTTTCATAATCATTATTGATGGCATTTGGTTTGAAGGTTCATTGCTGATACTTACTGAGTCTAATGTTACTCTTTGTAATAAGTTTATAAGAATTTGACTGCTTGTCTCTTCTACCTTAGCTAATTCATAACCAAAAGTAAAAATGCAATTTAAAAATGTAACTGTTTAGGAAAAAAATTAAAATTAAATTCCCAAGAACAAAGATTTTTTATTGGGAAAATAACTGTGCATAAATTAGTGGCATAATTCTAAGAAACATTGTTTCAAAGTGTTCTTTCAATTAAGAGATAAGCTACTAAATAGACCTATAATTCCATAGTTCTCTTCACTTACTTCTAAGTTTTAAGATAAATACTTAATTTCTCTTGTTGGTATCTAACATATGGTCTTGTTACACTCCTGTAGGGCTTTTGAATTGTTTTACAAATGATTGTTCCATTTCTCTTTGTTAAGGGACAATAAAAGTGTAATAACGTTTGGATGGGTGTATTGGAGAAAGAAGAAATGTGCTGAGTATACAAGTAGGCTGAAATGAGAAAGAATGGAGAATGTGTGCTTTTAAATCTTGAGACTAGTTCATCGTACTTGAAATATTGATTAGGTTTCCTTATTATTCCTTGCGCACGTTGTTTAACATTATGTAAGTTTATCCAAATCATGGTTTTATCTGACTGAATTGTTTTACTTAGGTCCATTTAAAATTTTTCAATACAAGTGTATAGAAATTTAACTGCTTTTGTTTGTTGACTTTGTATCCTGCATATTTCGTGAACGCATTTATTATTAGGTCTATCCTTTTTGTGTCCATGATCATTAAGGTTTTCTCCATATGAGATTGTGTCATCTGCAAACAGATAATTTTACTTCTTCCTTTCCAATATGGATACCTTTGCTACGTTTCCTTGCACACTTGCTCTGACTAGAAATTCCAGTATTATGTTGAGTAGAAGCCTAAACCAGAGACATCCTTATCTTGTTTCTAATCTTAAAGGAAAAAATTTCAGTCTTTTACCACTGGGAGTATAATATTAGCTGTTTGTTTTCACATATGGCTATTATCATTTTGAGAAAGTTCTATTCCTAATTTATTTTTGCCATGAACGTTTTGATGTGGAATTTTGTCACTTTTATCCATCAATCAAGATTATCATGTGGTTTTTTTTTTTTTCATTCTGTCAATGTGCTACAGTACACTCACTGATTTTTGTATGTTGAACCACCATTCATTCATTCCTTCATTCTTTGTTGAAATAAAAACCATTTAACTATGGTATAGAATCTTTTTGGTATGCTGCTGAATTCGATTTGCTAGTATTTAGTTGACAAGTTTTGTATCAGTGTTCATCAGGGATATTGGATTTTAATTTTCTTTTCTTGCCCTATCTTTGTCTGCTTTTGTATCAGGACAGTGCTAGCCTCCTAGAATGAGGCTATGTTTTCCCTCCTCTATCAATTTTTAAGTTTTTGAGAAAAAGAAGATAGTAATTCTTCTTTAAGTATTTGGTAGAATTCAACAATGAAGCCATCTCGTCCTGGGCTTGTCTTTGTGGGAAGAGTTTTCCTTACAAATTCAATGTCCTTATTAGATTTATGTCTATTCTGTTTTTCTTTTATTCATGAGCATTTTTAGTAGATTGTGTGTTTCTCGGATATTGTCCATTTCATCTAAGTTACCCAATTTGGGGGGCATATGATGGTTCATTGTAGTCTCTTATAAAGCTTTTTATTTTGGAGAAAACAATGTAATGTCCCCACTTTTTTCCTGAGTTTATTAATTGGAGTCTTCATTTCTTTTTTCTTAATCACTTGAAAATTCTGCCAGTGATGTTGACCTTTTCAAAGAGAGAAACTTTCTGGTTTTTGCTTTTCTCTTCTCTGTTTTATTTACCTCTACTCTGATCTTTATCATTTCCTTTCTTCTGCTAGTTTTGGGTTGAATTTGCTTTTCTTTTTCCAGTTCTGTATTGTGTGCAGTTAGGTTGTTGATTTTAGGTTGTTCTTTTTAACATATGCTTTTGCTGCTATGAGTTGCCCTCTTAGTGTTGCTTTCACTGCATCACACCAGTTTCGTATGCTGTGTTCTCATTGTCGATCATCTATATAGTTTCAGACTTCTATTTTTTTCTAAGTTTTTTTGAAATATTGGTTAAAAGTATGTTGTTTAGTGTCCAAATTTGTGACATTCCTTTTTTCCTTATGTTACTGACTATAATTTCATGCCATTGTGATGAGGCAACATGCTTTCTATGATTTAAATCTTTTTCAGTTATTAGGATATGCCTTGTGGCCTCACATGTGATCCATTCTGGACAGTGTCCAAAGTTGATTTAAGAAGTTGGATACTCCATTGTTGATGGGTGGATGTTCTATATGAGCCAGTTAGGTCTAGTGGTTCTAAGTGATGGTCACATCCTATGTGTCTTTATTGGTATTCTGTCTAGTTGTTCTGTCCATTAAGAGTTATTGGGGCCCCTGTGTGGCTCAGTTGGATTGGTATCTGACTCTTGACTTCAGCTCAGGTCGTGATCCCAAGGTTGTGGGATGGAGCCCCACATCAGATTCCATGCTGAGTGTGGAGCCTGCTTTGGATTCTTTCTCTCTCTCTCTCTCTCCTCTTCCCCTCTCCCCTACTCAGGTATTCTCTTTGTCACTCTCCTAAAATATATAAGTAAGCCAATAAACACACAAATAAAAAAAAAAAAAAAAAAAAACGAGAAAAGTAAACATACTCATAACATGATATAGCAATCATACATCTTTGTATTTCCCCAAATGAATTGAAAGTTTATGGCCATCCAAATATCTGCTGATAAATGTTAATAACAGCTTTATTCATAGTTGCCAAATTATGGGGAAAACTACAATGTCATATAATAGATAAATGGTTAAAGAGTGGTATATCTATACATTGGGTTATTTATCAGTGATAAAAACAGTAACCTATCAGACCACAAAGAATATGGAGGAAACGTAAATGTATATTGCTAAGTAAAAGAGGTAAATCTAAGAAGGCTACATGTTGTATGATTCTAACTATATGACATTCTAGAAGAGGTAAAAGATCAGTGGTTGACAGTTCTTTATAGGTTGGGTGGAAGGGATGAATGAGTATTGTACACGGGATTTTTAGGGCAGTGAAACTATTCTACATGATACTGTAATGGTAGATACATGAAATTACATATTTGCCAAAGCCATAGAATGTATAACACAAAAAATTAGCCAGAATGCACTCTATGGACTTTACTTAATAATAGTATATCATTACTGGCTCAACATTTAAGTAATAAATCACAATAATTCAAGATGTTTATAGTAGGCAATGTAAGGGGGGATATATGGGAACTCTGTACTTTCTACTCATTTTACTGTAAACATAAAAGTGTTCAAAAATTGAATGTTTTAATTGAGTTTTAAAAAGTATGGACTTAGAACCAGAATGCACATCTACATATTCTGCCTATATTATACTGAGCTGACTGACTTTGGGGAAGCTACTGAACTATCTTGTATCAGTTTACCTTCTCTAAAATGGAAATAATATATCATACTCAATGGTGAAAAACAGCTTTTCCCCTAAGATCAGAAGTGAGACAGGGATATCTACTCTCACCACTTTTCTTCAACATAGTACTAGACTCCTAGCCACAGCAGTTAGACAACATAAAGATATAATTGGCATCCAGGGATACTTTGGTGGCTCATTGGGTTAGGGTCCAACTTCAGCTCAGCTCACGATCTCACAGTTCGTGAGTTTGAGCCCTGCATCGGGCACTGTGCTGATAGCTTAGACCCTAGAGCCTGCTTTGGATTCTGTGTTTCCCTTTCTCTCTACCCCTTCTCCATTCATATTCTTTCCATCTCGCTCTCAAAAATAAATAAACATTAATAAATAATTTCAAAAAATAAAAAAAGAAAGAAATGGCATCCAATTTGGTAAAGAAGAAGTAAAACTCTTGCAATTTGCAGATGACATGATGCTCTATGTAGAAAACCCAAACGAGCGGCTCTACCAAAAGAGTAATAGAACTGATGAATGAATTCTGTAAATGTTAATTTTTGCAGGATTCAAATCTATGTATGGTATCTATTGCATTCCTATATGCTAATAATGAAGCAGCAGAAAGAGAAATTAACAAAACAGTCCTATTTACAATGGTACCAAAAACAATAATGACATATCCAATAAAGGGTTAGTATCCAAGATATATAAAGAACTTCTACAACTCAATAGCCAGAAACTAATCCAATTTGAAAATGGGCAGTAGATGTGAACAGACATTTCTCCAAAGAAGACATCCAGATGGCAAACAGACACATGAAAAGTTGTTCCACATCATTCAGCAACAGGGAATTACAAACCAAAACTACAAGGAGATACCACTTCACATGTCTCACAGCCCCTCTCAGCCATGATGTCTGCCCCTGCTAGGGACCTGCCAGAAGACACACCTGTGTCAGTGAGGCAGGCCCTTCAACCTTGGTCTAACTGCAGATCTTGAAATGGCCCTGTAACTCTCAGCCATGGTCCGGGAACCCTCGTCTTGGGAGATGTGCTTGTGCATGCCCCAGAATTAGG